>NC_068999.1:42962811-42963603 GCF_001194135.2 Octopus bimaculoides
TATATATGTATATGCATATATATATATATATATATACATACATACATACATACAAACATACATACATACATATGGTCACTCTGATGATATTTAGATCTGTTATAGGGATATTTTTTATCAAAGATACACTGGTTTCATAGATTGTATTTTGAAGATGTATTTCTTTAATAAATATATTATAGAATATCAAATATTATTATTAAGTTTGCAAATGATGAGATTCAATGGAATATAAATTTAATTAATTAATTATCATTGACTACAATTGTTATATTTCACGTCCAATTTAAATTACAAAACATATATAAGTTTGCATTTCAAAATAGCTTGGGCGGAAAATCTTCAGAGCATGAAAAAGGACATTTTGATCGGTTGAAATATTCCATGGCTATTATGCGTGTATGTGTGCGCGTGCATGCTTTAAAATTATTAGTTTTATTTTAATATTCTTTTTATATACTCATGCTTATTCCCCATTTTTTTTAGGAAGGGGTAACCACAACAAGACACACACCAGGCGTTCGATGAATTTCCCAGCTCAAAGAAGCGAGCCCCGTTCTATGCTCGGGTCAACGTATAGAACCCACCACCACCAATATCAGCAGCGGGACCCGACAGCATACGCTGATTTAACCCCGCCGCATCATGCTGGTTCCGTACCCCTTTGAGCAACATCAAATTCACTCATCCGTCTATAAACACTCCCCAAGCTTTTATTATAAATTCAATAATAATAATAATAATAATAATAATAATAATAATAATAATAATAATAATAATAATAATAATAAT
>NC_068999.1:42964095-42965062 GCF_001194135.2 Octopus bimaculoides
TATATATATATATATATATATATTACAAAGACACAACTGTGTCATGCATAACAAACGAAAGTTCTCAATACGATAGATAGACAGACAAACAGAGAGAGAGAAAGTGAGATACCCACAAATACAGAAGTAAGCAAGGAAGGAAGAGTGAATGAGAGATAGAACGAGAGATAATGAAAAGAGGAAAGTAAATTAAACGAACACCAAGACAAGAGATTGTACAGAACGAAAGGAACGAAAAGAAACGAAGAGAGGAAAGAAAAAATTGAAAGAAATAGAAACCTTTGATGGGAGATAGGGAAGAGTTTGTATTATTATAGAGTGCTTCCGAAAATCCCTTTGAAAGAATATGGTGGCAACATGTTGCAAAAGTACATGTGTTAAATGGCAGTGAAGTTCTGAAGCAAACCGAGATAAAAACGTCAACGAATTTCAGATTAAAAACTATTTTCAGAAATGAAAGAATGAGCTTATGGTTGAAATCTCGGTTTTGCTGTGTGACAAACGGGAAGAAAAGACAGCGAGATTGTGTCCAAGATCCAAGATGAGATGAGATGAGATTAAGTTTTGCTGTCCTGTCAACTTCTGTCAGTTTCAAACGAGTTAAGCTAAAAAGAAGTGTAGAGATATGTAATCCTTTTTCGCTGTGATGGTTCTGTGGTGAAGACTTTTGCTGTTTGGATATCATCTTGTTCCGGTTTCGATCTCACCACGCGGCTGCATGACCTAGACATCTACTATATAGCAGCTTCTTAACCAATTGTCGAGTGAAACTTTGAGAGAGAAACTGTTGCAGGTCGCTTCCTACACACACATACACACACACGCACACACACGCACATACACGCACGCATGCACGCAGGCACACACATACTCATACACACATATACGTACAGACATATACGTATACATACGTATATATACATATATACGAACTCATATATACATATACATACACACATACATATAT
>NC_068999.1:42965521-42966456 GCF_001194135.2 Octopus bimaculoides
TCTCTCTCTCTCTCTCCCCCCCTCTCTCTCTCTCTCTGTCTTTCTCTACATATATATGTACAATTACCTATTTTATACTTAGTGTACTGGGGCAACAAAAAATGAAACGTTCTGCTCGAGGACACAACAAATCGATCACTAGTGGAATCGAATCCCAATTTTACGATCGTGAGTACAACAGCCTAAGTAATAAACTACAAACCTTCACCGAGCGGTATATGGTTGTTGCTTTCGAGCGATTCTTTGTTGTAGCCTTTGAATGGTTCCACAACACTTACTAAGCTGGCAGGCCAACATTCGTCCTGAACAGGGCACAGGTCCGTCACAAAGTTTCCCGTTTACAGGTGGGCATATAGGAGCAACATAAAATGAAGTGCTTTGCTCAAGTATATAATGCACCGCCCCTCAGGAAATTCGAAACCACGATCTTTGTAATCGCAAATGCAACACTGCTTCACCGAGTTCTATATGATTGTCAAACGAAAATGTGGAATTGAAACCCAAATCGAAGTTTAATAAACTTGTATTTTCATTTGGTATTTTAATCGATTGCAATTTCGTTTCCAGCTCCATTTAATGAATGTCAGTGAGTATAGAATTATAGAATTATAGAATTGTAGAATTATAGAATTGTAGAATTATAGAATTATAGAATTATATTTAGCCCCGTTCATAATGTTCAGCCTCAGATTTGGGATAAGCAAAATGCTTAATTTTTATCAGTTTTATCTAACTGAATGTAACAAATTATAGAACAACAATGATGATGATGATAATAATAATAATAATAATAATAATAATAATAATAATAATAATAATAATAATAATAATAATAATAATAATAATAATAATAATAATAATAATAACAATAATAATAATAATAATAATAATGATAATAATAATAATAATAATAATAATAATAATTCTCCCTTACA
>NC_068999.1:42969227-42972041 GCF_001194135.2 Octopus bimaculoides
AGAGAGAGAGAGAGAGAGAGAGAGAGAGAGAGAGAAATAGATAGATAGATAGATAGATAGATACATTTCTTTTATTAGCCACACAGGGCTCATAGATAGATAGATAGATAGATAGATAGATAGATAGGAAAGCAAGAAAGAAAGGAAGAAAGGAAGGAAGGAAGGAAGGAACTAAAAGACAAACCGCTGCCTCAGACAGTGTAGTAAAGCAAAGCCTCTTTCTACACTTTTACCATTTTATTTTCGTCCAATTCCTCGTTCCACGCTTCTTTCGATTCCTCACTACAATCTTCATTCATCTCAGACTTAATTGGAATCCCTAATCACACATCTCATTAATGAAAACGCCGATCGTCATCATCCTATCGCTCTCATTAAAATATTTCTCCTAAATACTATTGTCTTCTCTCTCTCTCTTCCTCTCCCTCCCTCTCTCTCTCCCTCTCCATCTCTCCCTCCCTTTCCCTCTCACGCTGTCCTCTCTTTCTCTGTCTTTTTCTATTCTTTCTCTCATTATTTTCTCTCTTTTTTTTCCACGCTTCTTCTTTATTATTTCACTTTTCATTCTCCTTGTCATCCTTCTCTTCCTCCTCCTCCTTCTCCTTCTCACCGCTTTATCATTCTCCTTTCCCTCTTTCTCTCTCCTCTTCTTCTTCTTCTTTTTCATTTTCTACTCACCTTCCTCCTCCTTCCTCTTATTTCGTCTTCCCCTTCTCTCCTCCTCCTTCAATCTCTTTCCTCCTCTTCTTCATCATCCTCCTCTTCCTTCTCCTTCACAGATGCTACCCTCCAAGACCTATAATTCTCCTTAAAACCTTTTTTCCCCTTTCATATTGTCTCTTTCTTTCTTTCTTCTACTCCCAAAGGTCCTCTCAAGCATTTCAGATAAATAAAAATAATGCCCAACGTTGCTTCTTCTAAACAAATAGGACAAGATTTGAGTTTGAGAGACGTTTGACTGCTAAAGGCTCCCTGTTTGTCCTGCCTTTCCTCCCACTCCCTACTCCCCTCACCCTCACCCTCTCTCTGTCTCTCTTTCTCCCTCTCTCTAAACATAACCGTTGCTTATTAGTTGTTGCTGCAGCCGGGAATTGAACTTGTGCACTTACGATCGCGAGCCGAATGCCCTAACCACTAAGCCACGCGCCTTCACAGTAATAATAATAATAATAATAATAATAATAATAATAATAATAATAATAATAATAATAAATGATGATAATAATAATAATAAATGATGATAATAATAATAATAATAATAATAATAATAATAATAATAATAATAATAATAATAATAATAATAATAATAATAATAAATGATAATAAATAGTTGAATAAGCAAGTATATAAGAAGAAAAGGCTGTCTATGAACTCCAGCTGTGTGCACTGACAAGTGACACCCAGAATCTAATTTTACTGTCAACGTTGAATGTTGCTTAGCTGCTTGCTTGAATAAAAAGGAACAGAAAAGTAAATAATAATAATAATAATAATAATAATAATAATAATAATAACAACAACAGCAACGGCAGTAGTAGTAGTAGTAGTAGTAGTAGTAGTAGTAATGATAATAATAAATGCAATTTAAGATTTTCACACTGGAATTACTAATTAGTCCAAGCTGTGTTTTATACATTAGTCTGTATAAGAAACTGCATCAAAGTTCCTTGACTTAAGCTTTTATACCAGTTGTTGACGAATTAGGCAGGCAGACAGGCAGGCAGGCAGGCATGATGCATCAATCTTTGTGCCAGAAATATACAAAATTTATTACAACATCGTGTCTAGTGTAGGAAGATATTTGATAGAATGGTCGTTAAGGTTGTTTGTATTTCGTCAGTTAGTATAGACGAGCCAGCGAGTAAAGAAAGGTGGCGTGTCAAATTGTATTATATATCTTCGAAAAAAAAATTTCGTTTCCATTTTTAGCAATTTGACACGCCACGTAGAGACCTTTCTTTACTCGCTGGCTCGTCTATACTAACTGACGAAATACAAATTAATTTCTTTCTGCCATGGGTACAAGGTTTGAAACTCTGACGAGAGGAGCCTTTTTCTCAATTTAAAAGTATTAACAAGCAAAGTCGATCACGGTAGAATTTGAACTTAGATCGGAAAGAGCCGAACATATGCTCCTAATCATTTTGGCTGGCGGGCTAACGACTCTGCCAGCATCCGCCTTTGTCTCTAAGTAATTAGAATAATAAGGAGAAGGGCATATTGGATAATGTCGTTCTAGATTAATTAGTTGGGATGGTCACAAATGGAACAGTTTTTATTCGACGATCTGTAATCAACGATGCTACTGTTTTTTTTTTTTTTGTATATAGAAAATGTTTAATGTAGAGTAAATACTTTAATTAGAAATATTAATTAGTAGAAGAAAATATGAGTTCAATGAGGTATGTTATGTCAGTCCTTTTAAAAGGTATAGGAGACTTTCATTGTACGAACGACTACAACTGTAATCGTGCCCTTCATTATTTAAGACAGTATGTGTTTTATGCTGTAGAATTCAGGTGATATTTCTAGCGACCCCATCAAGGTCCCTACGTTGCCAGGAGCGGCGCCCTCGTGCATAAATGCGGAGGTGTGTGATATAAGCATAATTAAAAAACAATCATATAACTCGCATGAAGCCGTTTTACTTCACTGCCGCAGTTAATGACCTTGGGACGGGCATGAATGCACAACCTCCTGCAACGCTACACCCACTTCATTCACACTAATGTTATTTCTCTCTCGCTCACTTTCTCTCACTCTTTATAAATATATATATATATATATATATATATATATATATATATATATATA
>NC_068999.1:42972180-42976429 GCF_001194135.2 Octopus bimaculoides
TAGGCAAAATAAAGTCAACTATACATTAAGCATTAGTTAGTTCTGTTGCACCCGGAACAACCATATTTGTCTATCTATGGTGCAGTAACAGCAGCAACAGCAGCACCTGTAGTAGTAGTAGTAGTAGTAGTAGTAGCAGTAGAAGTAGTAGCAGTAGAAGTAGTAGTAGTAGTAGTAGTAGTAGTAGTAGTAGTAGTAGTAGTAGTAGTAGTAGTAGCAGAAACAGTATCCAGCGAAGTAGCCAATGGTAGTGGTTAACACCGCGTCAGCTCTAGATTAAGCCGATCTATGACCAAAAGCCTGCCAGCCGTGATCATCTCGTCGTATTTGTTCGTCCTCATTTCTGATTACATTGTTTAATGGTACCCTTCCGTAAAGAAAAAAGAAAACCCAGGATGATCAGGTGTGATTTCAAGGCAAATCGGTTGCAACATTTTACCAGGTCAAGCGAGCACTCACGCACAGATTCTACTGTTGGCTTGTGTATGTACCAGTAATATGCTGAGGTCGATCGATTGCTTTCTCTTCCCCCCTCTCTCTCCTCCTTGCCCTTAATAATTGCCCTAGTACCATTGAAAAATGTCCTTTCTTATCTTGTACTCGACTTCCAGAGTAAAGTTACATAAAGTTTGTGTGTCTCTGACTAAAACGTTTAGAAGCGTTTTGCCTTATGCTTTACTTGTTTCGATCATTGGACTACGGCCATGCTGGTGCACCGCCTTGCAAGGTGTAGCAGTAGAAATCGACCACAGTACTTGTTTTAAAATCTGCCGCCCTCTTTTACCGGTTGTCAAACGGCAATGAGAAACAAACACAAATATATTGCACCTACGTATGGAGGTATGTTACATACATACGTACAGACACACACATATCTGTCTATCTATCAATCTATCTATCTATCTATCTATACATACATACATACATACATACTTACATACATACATACATACATACATACATACATACATACATACATACATACATACATATCTATACACACACACATATATATATAGTTGAAATTTATAGAAAAACAAAAGAAGACAGGTGTATAAGCTACAAGCAAGTGTATTAGTTTGACACTCGGGAAGGTGAGAAAATCTTTTATATTTCGAGCCTACGCTCTTAAACAGAAAAGAACACGGGGAAATAAACAGAGAGAGAAAAAAATTGTGGATTTAGCGGTCAACCATGGCGCAACGTACATACATACATACATATATATATATATATATACCAGTGCATTCAAAAAGTATTCAAGCTTTAAGTTGCACATTTCACAAATTTTATTTAATCACCTTCAAAATATTCCCCTTGAGAGTTCAGACACAACTCCCAGCGGTTCTGCCGCTGCTGTTAATATCTCTGGGACACTATGGAGTTATGTCGTCGTTAGGAGCCTGCAGAACAAGTGGTGCGTTGTTCTCGACTAAGAAAACTTGAATTACGAAGTACGTTCAAAAGGTATCCGACATTATTTTTTTCATTGACTCTCTCTACATGCACAAATCATCTGTTAAGATAGAAAAAATGGTCCTGTGCATATTCTCACTTCGTGAGCAACCTCCTGGATTGTTACACGACGGTTTTCCATAACTATTTACCGAACCTTTTCAATCAGTTCCTCGTTTGAGTCTGTGGATGCCTGCCTGAGCGTGACTTGCACTCGACGGAAGTGCAACCATGTTTGAAGCCGTGGTACCACTCGTTTATCTGCGTTTTGCGTATGACATTATGACCAAAGGCCTGTTGAATCTTCTGGATGGTTTGAACTTGTGTACCACCAAGTTTTTGGCAAAATTTCATGCAATATTTCTGCTCGATGCCTTCGAAAATCTTGCGCGAAAGTGAAAATCTGATAAGCGCATACTATATATTTGTACGCTAAACGTATCAGCCTGGAACTGACGCGTCCTACCGGCGCGAAAGATTTGTCACATAGGCAGAAAGGCTGGAATAACCGCGCCCCGCCCCCACCTCAAGTATTTTGCTCACGCGAGAAAAATTATGAATGCATGTATGTATGTATGCATGTATGTATGTATGCATGTATGTATGTATGTGTGTGTGTGTCTTTTTGTGTGTGTGTGTGGTCCATAATTCTTTCAATTTGGATTAGTTTCGTTAAAGAAATTATCATTATATTAATATTTATTTAATAAAACGTGTTGAATGCAAAAAGATATGTAAAGAAAAGACAAACATACTCATGTAAATAATAATAATAATAATACTAATGATAATAATAATTGTAATATATTTCATTTTACAGCGGTCCTTTTCGCATTTACCTCGAGGCTAGCTTCATTTGTAAGTTGAATAATTTTCCGAATGGAGCCAATTGCGGTTTGATGTTTCTGATAGCTTCACAATAAAAAAAAAAGTAAGTCAAGTACACACTTTTTGTAAATGTTCCATTACTTGTGTGTGTGTGGGGGGGGGTGAATGTGTATATGTGTGTGTGTGCATAAGTTGTTGGCGAAGGGAACAATAGTAGAAAAAGAAATTAAAATTTGCTACTGCTATTTCGCCAGACTGCCCTCACACACACGCAAGCACGCGTTGGTCGTCGTACGTTTCGTATGAATGCTGTATTCGTTATATTTTCTTTGGCTTAGTTTTTTTTTTCTTTTTGATAAAGTTCTTTCTCTCTCTCTCTCTCTTTCTCTCTCTCTCTCTCTCTTAGTTTCTTTCTTTTTTTAATGAACTAAATGAATCTGAATTAGTTCTAACAATAGTTCCCTGCTTTTTGGATTACACCAGCTTAATTGCTTCATACCGTTTGGAATTTTAATTAACGGCTGGAATAAAATTACCAACACCAACTTTCTTCAGAGCTGAAACGGTTTCTTAAATGCTATTATTAACAGTGGAATTTGAAATACAGTCTTGTAGCTGGTTCATTTTCTTTGTTTCTGTGAGTGATACATTGCTTTTGGTCTTGGTGTTGTTGTTGCTGTTGGTGTTGTTTTGTTGTTGTTGATGTTATTGTCGTTGTTGTTGTGGTTCTGATTGTTGTTGTTTTATTGTATATTTCTTTATTTGTTTGTTGATCTTTTCTTTCTTTGTTTTTCTCAAACAAATGAAGCCGCGAATTAAATTTATTTTATTATCATTATTATTATTATTATTATTATTATTATTATCATTATCATTATTATTATTGTTGTTGTTGTTGTTAAATTTGGGGGGTAATGAACGTAATTGTTGAAATCCCAATATTATTAGATTTTAATAAACTAGGGCAGTGCACGAAAATCAATGATGCTGGTGCTCTTCTCGAAATCATGGCTATAGTTCGCTCTGCAAACATCTCGTTTTGAGCTCAGTTCTACTACGCAGCAAATGTCATCAAGGTGTAAGCACGGGCCGACCAATACCTTGTGAGTGGATTTAGTAAAGGGAGATTATGTAGAAGCCCATCATGTATTTATAGGAGGATAAGTAGCAGTCAAAGCCGCTTCTAGTGTGATGAGCCGCCACCCTCCTAAAAAGTGCCCCCCCCCCCTTAATATCATTGGAGATTATTCCATCAAAATTAGCTTCAGAATTTCTTCTGTTGCATAACGATATCCAAATCAAAAACAGTTTTTAATGGTATTCCGGGGACCATCATCATCGTCACAACCATTATCATCATCATCAACAGAATCATCATCATCGTCATCGTCATCGTCGACGTCATCATCATCAACATCATTATCGCCATGTTACCACCAATAAGGACAGCACCACCATCATTGTCATCACCATCTTCGTTATCATTAACATCATCAACGCGATCGTTATTATCCTAACCCATTCCAGGCTAACAGTTCTACGTTTTATCCAGATCTTAAGTGTTCCCTCCAAACCTTGCAATGTCTTTGACGTTTTACTAATGTTAACAAACGAATGATGAAACTAGATGCGAAGCTTAAAACAAACAAAAAAAAACATTGCTTTAATGGTGTAGGTTGATGGTATTAATTTATAACCCGTATATATATATATATATATATATATATATATATATAGCTAGATAGATAGATAGATAGATAGATAGATAGATAGATAGATACACAGATAGATAAATAGACAGATAAAGATATACATAGATACATATGTATGTACATAAGTATATATGTATAACAGCTTGTCTGTATTTATGTATGCGTGTATATGTATATTTATATGATGTGTGCTTTTGCGCGTGCATACCTATGTATATATATATATATATATATATATATATATATATATATAT
>NC_068999.1:42976625-42978688 GCF_001194135.2 Octopus bimaculoides
CGGCCATGTCGGATTACTGATTTAAGAGTTTTTCAGTGTGCGTGTGTAAGAGAGAGAGACAGACAGACAGACAGAGACAAAGAGACACGGACAGACAAGCAGAGACAGAGACCGAGTGAGATGAAGAGGTTCGATTTGCAGCCACAAGGCTTCGAGTCCAGTGCCACTAGGCGGCACCTCAGCAAAATGTCTTATTCTATAGCTCCGAGCCGACCAGTGCCTTGTAATTGAAATTTCAGGAAGCAGAAACTGTGCGGAAGCTCGTCCTATACACACACATACACATACATATATATGTGACTTTCTGTCTGTGTTTGTCCGCACCTCCACACTTTGTCAACCGGTATTCGCTTGTTTACATTCCCATCCGTAACTTCGCGGTGTGGCAGACACATAGAGAGCGATAGAGTAAGTACCATATTTAAAGCGACCAGATCTGTTAGACTAAAACCCTTCAATGACGTGCTCCAGCATGGCCACAGTCCTCGAACGTGATAAAAAATACAAGGGGACATTGACGAAAGCGGAAATAATTTACTTGGACGTTAATAGTGAAATGCATTTCTGGTTGGATGTACCGATTTTCACCTACCGACGAATCAGAGCTAGAAAACTAATAATAATAATAACAATAATAATAATAATCATAATAATAATAATAATAATAATAATAAGGTTAACATATAAGGGTACATTCGTTGTAAAATAGACGTATGTATGTGTGTATGTATGCATATGTATATATATACATACATATACACATATACATTCCACACACACACATGTGTGAACTTGGTCAGAAATACGGTAAAAGATGACTCGCCGAGAAAATAACATTCTTTCACTGCTCTAGGAACCAATTCCGTAGGTTTTTACTCCACACTAAGCGCTTTGCAACGTTTGTTTATGAAAGTAGTGGATTTCTGATTGCAGCCCTCCCGTGAAATCCGGCTTTGTGCAGCTCCCGGTGAACAGATTTTGTGGAAACTGTGTTCTCGATGTGGTCATTAAGCTCTGCTGTAATTATGGGAGCTGTACTTTTCTGATCCTTTCTAACAATTCGCGTAAAAGTCCGACGGTCCCTAACTGAAAGTTTCGATTTTCTTCCGGAGTTTTGATTCGCCGAGGAGGTTTTTTCCTCTTTCTCAAAAGCAGTCATTACTTTCGAGACAGTATTTCTTGATATGCCAAACATTTCAGCTGTTTTCGTTACGCTAGCGCCTGCCAAACGAGCACCAACAATTTGACTTCTTTGAAAGTCCGATAGATCTGTCATTTTAATGAATTTAATTACCTTTTTCTGATGATATCTGAAGAAAAACAGCAGTTTTAGCAAAACACATTAAGCAACACTAGTAATAAATACAAAAAACGTAAAATTAGACAAGCTTTTGACCTTTTTATAGATATTTCAAAATTATGATGCTATGATGTTATGCGTTTCCATTATTTTGTCCAGCCCCTTTATGTATATGTGTGTGTGTATGTTTGTGTGTGTATGTCTTTGTGTGTATACATATATGCATGCGTGTATGTATAATTGTACATTCATATATCCATATCCTCATATACATACGTACACTCTTAACCAATAATAGTTATGTTGTTATGTATATGAAACCACCCAGGGAGTCACCATAACCCATTAGATATAAGAAACCATAGAAAAAACAAAACAAAACAAAAAAGGGAAAACAATCCAGTCACTTGCCGATCGACAAACCTCGCTGCAAGAGAATAAAAAAAATAAAACAATAGCACATGTATGAGGGGCGATTTATTGTGGAAAGGGTTTTGTTCTTGGAGAAGAAGGAAATGGAGTTCTTAGTAAGTATTCGGATGTATCAAATATTCTGCCACTAAATAAATCAACTGTAATTGCCTTTTTGTCTTTGTTTTTTATAAGTATCTGATTTTTATTTTACCGTTATGCGAACGAACTCTTTCCTGAGACTCATGTGAGGCTATTAACCGAAGTGTGTGTGTATGTACTTATCTATACATCTGTGCGTATGTGTGCATGTGTGTATGTGTATATACATGAATATTTGTAGTTATTGATA
>NC_068999.1:42982476-42983821 GCF_001194135.2 Octopus bimaculoides
GTGTGTGTTTGTGTGTGTGTGTGGTTGTGTGTGCGTGTTTGTGTGTGTGTGTGTGTGTGTGTGTGTGTGTGTATGTCTTTGTGTTTGTATTTGTCCCCCCAACATCTCTTGAAAACCGATGTCGGTGTGTTTATGTCCCCGAACCGCGAACGATGTGTTGGTAAGCAAGCTTCTTATCACACAGCCACGCCTACGCCTATATATATATATATATATATATTCACACATACAACCCGTATGTTTGAATGTGCGTGTGTGTGTGTGTGTGTGTACGGAGGAGTAAACGGCCCTTCTTGACTACTTTCTAATCTTGTTAGAAGCTCATCAAGGAAAAACCAATAAGTCTGTGCACAGAGGTATTATAAAGTGGTAAGAAGCTTGGTTCGGTCCGTATGTATGTTGTTATGTGTGTGCAATGTATGTATGCACGTATGTATGTATGCATGTATATAAAGATGTTTATAGTGTAAGTATTTGCGAGTGTATATTCTTTGTTCTGTGACCATTCTTCCTGGTGCCACCCACGTCCTGCTGAATAATAAGACGAAGACAAACGAGAAATATTTGGATTGAGAATAATGACATTCATTCCGTTTATTTATTTATTTATTTATTTTAGTCATTTCTACATTTGTCTATTTATTTTATGATCTATTTTATTATTTATTTATTTATTCGTTTGTTTATTTGTTTGTTGCATTTACCTTTATCTATGCGAATGCAAATACATTTTCCTTTTATGCTTAGCGAAAACGCTTCTATCTGGAACCAGGCAGGATTTCAAGACAAACAAATAGTTTAATAATATATAAAGTTAGCACTCGTATTTTGTTTCATCGTCGTCATCACCATCATCATCATCATCATCATCGCTGTCATTGTCATCACCACCACCACCACCACCACCATCGTTATTATTATCGTTATTAACACTGAAATGTTTATTACCATTATCCTCATTATCATATTGGAAGACCAACGTATCATTAATGATCTCATTATTATTATTATTATTATTATTATTATTATTAGTAGTAGTAGTAGTAGTAGTAGTAGTAGTAGTAGTAGTATCATTATTACTATTGTTGTTGTTATTGTTATTATTGTTATTGTTGTGATTGTTGTTGTTGTTGTTGTTGTTGGTATTACTAGTATTATGCAGCTGTCATCCCGAAATGTAACTCGTGAGATGTTTGCGCAACGTTTGTCTACCAGGGAATATACAAGAAGGAAGGAAAATAATACGTGTGCGCGCGCGCACGTGTGTGGAAGTAAACAGCCAAAGAAACAATAATAAGAGAAAATGCCAAAAAAAAAAAATATATATAAAACACATATACGTGTG
>NC_068999.1:42984159-42986397 GCF_001194135.2 Octopus bimaculoides
TATATATATATATATATATTACATATATGTTTATACATGTTTATACATGTTTATACACATATATATATGTGTGTGTGTGTGTGTGTGTGTGTGTGTGTGTGTGCGTGTGTGTAATATATTCATTTATACATACAGAAATATATACCCATATATACATACATACACACACGTATGTATGTACGTATGTATGTATGTTTGTATGAATATATTTATATGTATATAGATGTGTCTGTAAAAATCTAAAGAAGCAGGAAATACAAAAAAAAATCTTCAAACAACAATCAAGCAATAATGTATGCGCGTGTGGGTGTATATATATATGTGAATGTGTGAGGGAGAGAGTATGTGTGTGTATGTTTATGTATATCCATATGTATTTGTACGTATATATGTACGTATATATGTGTGCATGTATGTATGTATTTATGTACAGAGAGATAGAGGGAGAAAGAGAGAGGAGATATTGTACGCCGTGTTGTATTCTACATAATGCATGTTATACGGTGAAGGATACTGCCTGTATGCAACAGAGATACTGTGCTTTCATGGCCGGATCAGCGTCTGGAGAAAGAGAAAAATAAAACAGAAGGAGAAAAGAATCAAAAAATCTCTGGGCTTTCTGCTATATTTCTTTGATTAAAACAGACAATAGTTGCCGAAGAAGAAAACATGCGACCCCTCAAGCAACGAAAATGGTTCTGTTAAGGCAATAGTTGGAACCCAGAATGGAAGAAATGGAAAGAAAAGATATCGGCTTCCATTGTTGTTTGAGAGTATCATAGGCGAGCAAGAAGTCATAGATGGAAGCCATTTAAATTAGATATGTGTATGTGTGTATGTATGTATGAATGTATTTATGTATGTGTGTGTGGGTGTATGTGTGTGTGGAAATGTGCTGTGAGTGGGAATGTGCTATGTGTGTGTGTGTGATGAGTTGTAGCGAAATAATGGCGACAATGATTGACTATTGATTGTACAGTATTTACACCAAAGTTTTGATGAGCCAAAGAATGAAGAAATCTCTATATGGTATTTTGACCTGCTAGAAATGGTAGTCAAATCTCTTCCCTCCCACTACCGTCGTGTTTTTTTTTTTTTTTTTTTTTTTTTACAAGAAGAAATCAGGTACAGTTCCTGTTTTGAAAATGCAAGAAATATTTGTTGGAAAGTAGGATTTTCAGAAAAAACATAAATGGAAAAAGGAAATACATTCGATTTACATAGCTGGAACACCATTGAGCAAAAGTCTCAGGAACCAGGAGTGGAAAGAAGAAGAAGAAGAAGAAGAAGAAGAAGAAGAAGAAGAAGAAGAAGAAGAAGAAGAAGAAGAAGAAGAAGAAGAAGAAGAGGAGGAGGGGAAGGAGGAGGAGGAGGAGGGGAAGGAGGGGAAGGAGGAGGAGGAGGAGGGGAAGGAGGGGAAGGAGGAGGAGGAGGCAATGGTAACTAGGGACCTGATCATATGAGTCCAAGGATTCAAGATAAGAGTCGATGATGATAATGATGACGACAGTGATGTTGCGGGGTCATCTTCCATCTATTTGTGAACAGTTTATTCAAATCAGAGGGAAAATGGAGACTTATGAATAAGAGTTTTGAAACTTAGGGCTCCTGCATCCAGGTCATAAATTAAGGTTTCTGGAGATGAGGGCGTGGCGCTATGCTTTAGTAAATGTCCAAATGGTAATCCAGAGAAACTAGAGTTTCCAGGAAAAGGAAGTTACCAGCAGAAGCAGGCTTTGCAAATACAATCTTCAAGCGGAACAGTATAAGTATATAAGATTGCTTCTTTCGTTCTCATAGAAACGGCGGCTTATAGAAGTGGAAGAAAAAAAAGCAGATAGATAGCCGGAGAGATGCTTAGCAATAGAGATATAGGAAAGGATAGATTACAAAAAGAAATATTTCTATCATCTGACTTTTCTTATACACCTCTGTAACACACATACACACGCACACATGAACTCACACGCGTACATACACTCTCTCACTCTCACACTCTCTCACTCTCACACTCTCTCACTCTCACACTCTCTCATACACACACGCATAAACACAAACACACACACACACACACAGATATATATATATATATATATATATATGTACAGAGAGAGAGAGAGTAAGAGAAATGGTGGAGAGAGAGATAGATACATACATATACGAGTGTGTTTGTGTAACTTTCCATTTAGGTATAAATGCGTATGTTTGTATGTATACGTGTGTGTGTGTGTGTGTGTT
>NC_068999.1:42988231-42990731 GCF_001194135.2 Octopus bimaculoides
ATATATATATATATATATATATAAATATGCATTTTTGCATGTATGTATGTGCGCACTATCACACACGCACACGCGAATAACAAAATAGCTATATAAGTTGGACAAGAACGAAATATAGTAGTCTTTTCTTCAATATTATTTTACTTTCATTATTTTATTATATTTCTTTTCGTTTTATTATGGAAGCCATGAGACTATTTATCGGCCTCTTCCATCGATCCATAATATAGACATGTCATTCCAACAGCCAAATCTTCAAGTTATCTCTACAAGTTAGCCATAAACGGTGATCGACAAACTGTCTTAACTACTTCAAGAAAAACAGAGAGAGGTAAAGAGTGAGTAAGAAAGGCGATAAAGACCCACTGGAAATGCAAGAAGGAGTGACGTAGATAGATAGATAGAGAGAGAGAAAGGGTTGGAGGGATATTAGAATGTAGGGTGAGTGATTGAGTGAGATAAAGTTTTGCATCGGTCTCGTAAGAATGTTGGGATTAACCTTCAAGCGAGGAGAACATCCTGACAGAGATATCCTCTGAGTAGAAATAGAAATATAGATACATAAATACACACACACATATATGTATGTATGTATGTATGTATATGTATATATATATTATTGCCAAATGCTGCTGGATAAATCTGTCTCTGTTGTATCAAAAATAGAAACCTGCAGATTTGCAGCTCCAGTTATGGAAGAATCTCGATATAAAATAGGAATAAAATACAACCTTATCTTCCTTTCTTTCTTCACCAGCATAATTTTCGTCACCACCACCACCACCACCACCACCACCATCATCATCATCAATATTAATATTTTCATTATCGTCATCACTACTACTACTGTTGTTGTTAATATATATGCTCTTTTTCTTGCTTTGCTCTTTCTATTCCCAGTGCTGTTTCGTCTGCCATATAAATAAATCAAACCATTAAAAAAATATATAATCAAGAAAAATTGATATATTTAAACCAATAATAATAATAATAATAAAAAGAAGAAGAAGAAGAAGAAGAAGAAGAAGAAGAAGAAGAAGAAGAAGAAGAAGAAGAAGAAGAAGAAGAAGAAGAAGAAGAAGAAGAAGAAGAAGAAGAAGAAGAGCAAGACGAAGAAGATCAATAACAATAATAATGATAAGGACAACACCACCAACAACAACAACAACAACAACAACAACAACAACAACAACAACAACAACAACAACAACAACCACCACCACCACCACCACCATAGGAATGAAAGGGGGTCCATTGGCAAACAAAATGGTTGAGACTCGCCGCTCAAGAATGGTATTTTATTTAGCCCATCCACGAAGGCTGAAATAAAAATTAGACGTCGGCGTGATTTGAACTCAGAACAATGAAACAAAAAGAAGTAAATACAAAATGAAAAAAGAAGACAACTCGCTAAATACTGTATTAGGGGTATGGGGTGGGGAAGAAAGGAACGAGTAGAAAGATCTAGTGGAAGGGTATGACACGTCACTGTATCGTGGGGCAAAATTTTTGAGGGGAAAACTCAGAGAGCCTCTAGGATCCTTGTTTGTTTTGAAGCAGTTCCGGTTAAGTGATTGGAACGATTTTAATAAACAATCGTATTTGACACATCATAAATCCAAGACACATCATAAGCATAAGACAAACGTTGCATGCAGTTATGATTAACAGTATGTAATTATTGAACCGAACACAAGAATACAGCAAACTGCAAGAACTTTGTGAATGCATCGCTACATCATTAACCCGTCACCATATCAAAGTCGTCCGCATCAGTACCACGACTGGTACCGAACCGTATCCTCACTAAACCCAATGCCACACAAAGAAACGGTTCCAGACTAACATCACGGTTGAATAAACAATGAGGAAAGATCTATGCGATCACTTGATCTGCAAGAAATGGCAGCCAATTTTCCTTCAAATAATGTTGCTCGTATCTCAGGGAGAAACATTATTAGGTAAAGGAGACCTGAGTTTCACGTACATTTAACCATGGGCTTGCTTGATTAGAGATGACCCGGGGTTAAACGACAACAGCAACTGCGAATGATGAAATTCTGTAACTTATCCAGTCAAAGAGCGAAATTAACGAACCCCTATTCTAACTCCTGCTAAACCCTCCAACACTTTCCCGATTTCACTTCAAAGCTAGCGGCTCTATTGGAACCTGAAGTACGCCGATGCCAACGCCAAAGTCACCACCAAAAACGCCTCAGCCACCAGCAGTAGAGACCCCACTACTCCTGACAGCAGTACTAGCGCTAACACCACCATCGCCACGACTGCTTTTACTGATAATTCCCTACTACCAAGACCACCACCACCACCACCAACACCACTATTCCACCTAATAGCAGTACCACCACAGCCACCACCACCACAACCGTTTCTATCGACAACGGCACAAACACCACCATCACCATCAAGGTCCCCATCACTACTACTGACACCAGTACCAGCGCCAAAATGCCACTATCACAACCACTTCTACTGACAA
>NC_068999.1:42993695-42998605 GCF_001194135.2 Octopus bimaculoides
ATATATATGCTTGATATATTATACTGACAATGCCAAACCACAGCCAACAGTGTTGAAGCTGAACCATAATGTATGTCACATGTGGCTCATCGAAATTACTGTTTTCTTTACTTTCCTCACCTGTCACACACTCACACACGCCAATACACACATGCACACACACACACACACACACACACACACTCATATATACATACGTAACATGTGGGTGGGTGTGTATGTGTGTGTATGAGTGTATATGCTTGTGTGTATGCGCCTGTGTGTATGCACATACACCTGTATGGCGATAAAGCAAGATACCCCATAAGATTTGAAAATGTAGATGAACGTGTATAAAATAATTTGTCATCTAATAATAGAATTGAAGGTGACTAAAATGTCCTTAACTCGATTTTCTCATAGAAATTCTATTTTGTATTTTATATTAAAAACCATTTTGCATTTAAAATCTTAGAGATACGTAACCCTTGTTTCGTTTAAAAAATTTTCGTATTCTACATAAGATATTTTCAAAATTAATGCATGAAAAGTTGGGTCAGTAACAAGTTGCATGAATAAAATGTCGTTTTAAAATATTTTCGATTGCAGTCGTTATGAAGGAACGCCGATTCGATAAAAAGTCGTTTCGATAATATGTCATTTAATGAAAAGTTCCTTGAGGAAGGATCTTTCGATTCAGATGTCGTTTGATAAATATTCCTGCCACGAGAATGGTAACTGAAAGTTAATAGTATTGTAATCATCACCAGCAGAAGCGAATCTCGATCTCTTAGAAGTGTAGGCAAATACTCCCTTGAATCACGCCCTTTGATCTTTCTAAAATAACTCTTTCTACTATAGGCAGAAGGCCTGAAATTTGCGGGAAGTGGGGTGGGGTGGACAGTCGATTACATCGTCCCCAGTATGTACGTGGTACTTTACATCTAATGGTCAAGAACGGATAAAAAGCAAAGTGGACATTAGCGAGATCCGAACGCACTGCATAAGGAACCGGAAGAAATAACGCAAGCCATTTTATTCGTCACTCTAAAGATTCTGATAATCCACTGTCCTCTAAATATTGGAAGAACGCTTTCAAAAGTGTGAATCTAGATACACTTAGCCTGAAAATAAAACGAAATGATCAGGTTTCCGAACGTCTTTGATCACTGATCTACTCGATCGAAGTTGATCAGGAGAAAACGATAACACACTGCAATGACATTATACTTTGGTATCGAGAATATAAATTTCATTGATAAAGTTAGACATTTACAATGAGAAACAGTCTTCAATCCCCAGGGTACGTTTTACAGTCCAATATAAGTTTCATTGAACAATTTAGACTTTACTGTCGAGAATATATTTCATTGATAAATCTATACTTTTACAACCAGGAACCGTCTTTATTTCCAGTTTACACTTTACCGTCCAAAACAACTTCTATCTATAAACTTACACTCTGCTATCGAGAATATATTTCATTGATGAAGCTGTATTTTTTTTACAATCAGGAACTGTCTTTATTCTCCATTCTACTCTTTACTGTCCAAAACGACATTTATCGCCAAGGTTACACTTCGCTATTGAGGATATGGGTCACTGATAAAGAAAACCACACTTTACGGTTGAGGCTTTTTATTCTCCAATCTTCTCTTTACAGTCTAGAATAACTTTTTATCGACCAGCTTACAATTTGCTGTTGAGAATATACCTCACAGATAACGCTACATACGTTAATGTGGAGAACAAGTCTTTATTTTTCAATGTACACTTTACAGTCGCGAATAATTCTACTGTCAAAGTTAAACTTTGCTGTTGAAAATACGCTATGTTGATAAAGCTACCTACACGTTAACTATTGATGATAATGTTCGCAGGACAAAATTACACGTTGTTATCAGAAAAACATCCTCCACTAACCGTTCTAGATGTTGCAGTTGAGAATGTGTCATAAGTGAAAAGGCAGAACATTGAATATCGAAAAATAAGAATTACTTTACAAATCTACACTTTCACTGTTACAATTTTTATTAAGGGATAATAATATAAGTTCTGAGTTCAAATTCCGCTGACTTTGCCTCTCATCCTTTTGGGGGTCGATAAATTAAGCACCAGTTGCGTACTGGGGTTGATCTAATCGGGCCTTGTGCTTAGAGTAGAAAAGAATAATATAAAGGGGTGACAATATTCGACGTCATTCTTGCGGGGTTTTTTTTTTGTAATTCCTTTACTCGAATCAGTCATATGATTGTGGTAAAGAGGGGGCACCGGCCTGAAAGATTTAGTCCAACAAATTGACCCACTATTTATTTTTTCTAAGTTTCATGTTTATTCTGTAATTCAGCACCCGTAAAAGGTCTCTGGTGTTTATCGACCCCTTATATAGTTATATAGATCTTCAGGAATCAACACTGACCACTTTACCAACCTCTGTTCTAAAATTAAACGTACTCTATCCTTTGGCAAGCGCAACATCCTGACAGACATCTCAAGTATTTGCCAGCACAATAATGTGACAACGAAATATTTAGCAAGGTAGAGTATATGTGAACATTTATTTGCTAAATACATTCCTGTTCCATTTATTTATTTATTTAATTTTTTATATTTATTTTTGTCGTTGTTGTTTCTTCTGTTAAAACACAAATGTGTATGTAGTCTTGTATTTTTGTGTGCAAGCATTCCATTTTTATATTCATTTTCAAAGTGTTTTTTCTCCACCTCAGTAATTAAAATCTACTCAAGAGGCCAGATACTTCGTTAGGAATACATCTTCAAACTATCACATTTCTTTTGGTTACCATAATACCAAAATCAGCAGGCCAAAATAAGATAATAAAATGATATCAAAGCAAACTAATTCTCTTATATTCTTGACGTCAAATATCCGAAAAAGAAACATCATTACATATTTACGAATGTACGCAAATAAAACAATGCTTCTTTTGTCGCTAGTTCAGAAGGTGTTTTAAATACACTGTAAATTATTAATATCCCATAATCGAATACGTAGCGTAATTTCATATTCTGGTGATATACGATGCTTCCTTGTTGTAATATTTTGTATACTTTGTATTCAAAATTCAAAGACGGTAAATTTGATGCAGTGATGTGATTTTCGATGTGTAACCCTTTCCTGGGGTTTTATGAAGTATTTATCTTTACCAAAAAGTATTGTGGAATCCTTGCATGAAAATCCAAGATGAACAAAAGAAAGACCAATTGATAATTATAGGTTGGGTATGGATTTCGAGATTCATGTTGTTTCTTATCAATATAAATGGTAAAAAAAAAAAAGTAAAGGAGAGAGGCTGGCCCTTAGTTCTACAATGTATGAGTGTAAATTCAGTCCGAATTTCCAATCATCCTAGATATTAACTGTAGGTTAGGATACGGATCTCAATCTAATCATATTGTTTGTTAAACGATATAAACGGCATAAAAAAATGGAGAAAGAGTTGATAAATTTAAGAATGCATGTTTTATATTTTTCGGTTCAGAAGAGACAAGAACCAAATCGAAAGACATTTACCTCACGTCATAGTTTATCATAATACGCTCAGAGTCCATATCCAACCTAGTCCAAATTCGCTTTCCATCCTGTAGTGATCGATAAGATAACTACCACTTGAGCACCGAGTTCGATGTAATTAACTTCCACCTCCCCTCAAAATTTCAAACTTGTACAATATGAGAAAGCATCGTTATAATAATAATAATAATAATAATTATTATTATTGTTCAGCAGTTTTATTTTTATAACGTGCTTTCACTTCACTACCGAGCGCAGCTCTGTGTGCCTTGGCTATGTGCTGTGGTTTGCTGTGATGCTCTTATGGTTACTGTATTGAAAGTGTTTTGCGTAAGATGTGTGCAGTGCCCAGTAGTGCAATTTTCTGTATGTTATGTATATTTGTAAGTCCTGGTGTTTTTGTTATGTATTTGTCTGAATATTGTTTTATTATACCTAATATCATTATTATTATTATTATCATTAAGGCAGCGAGCTAGCTTTATGTTCTCAGTTAAAATTGCTACTTTCGGAGGATCAATAAAATAAGTACATTATTGTGACTTCCCGTGATTGTGGGAAACTTTCTTGTGACTTCCCGTGATTTTCGTGTTTTAATCCAAAATGGAAAGGGACACCAATTTTTCTATGCGATCGGCTCGGAGAATTTTTGAGATTTTTTTTTAACGTAAAACCAATGGCAACATTCATACACAAATAAAGAATTATTATCAACTGATGTGAAATTGAGCACTCATTCTCACATTTCCATACTTGCGTGTGTGTATATATATATATATATATATATATATATATATATATATATGCGTGTGTGTGTGCATGCCTGTATATATGCATATAGCCTCGTGATACAGTGTTGCATTCACTATTACCAGATCGTGGTTTCAATTCCTGGTGCGTTGTCTCGAGTAAAATTCTTTCCCCGTTCATTGCATTGCGATCGCTTCGATATCTAACGTGTGATACAACCTTGGACCTGTTCAGGCAACGTTGATTTGACGGAGGGAGCAAGTTAGACGTATAACATAAACATTTGATCATTGTAAATCATCTTGCGCCGGTTGTTCATCATGAAACTGTAGGCCACAAGAGACCACCATCTTGTGTGTATGCATGCAATGTGCGTGTAAGTTTGTGTGTATAGGTGAGGTGGCATAATCCGTTTCAGACTGTTTCGGTCATGAGTTCAAAGCCTGCCCAGGTCAGCTTCCCGTTTCATCCTTTCGGAATCGATAACAAACATATAGTACAAACACTAGGCGGTCTTTTTACCGAA
Source organism: Octopus bimaculoides (assembly GCF_001194135.2). Lineage (NCBI taxonomy): Eukaryota > Metazoa > Mollusca > Cephalopoda > Octopoda > Octopodidae > Octopus > Octopus bimaculoides. The sequence goes on from NC_068999.1 coordinate 42,998,486, forward strand.
AGTGTTATGTGTGTGTGTGTGTGTGTGTGTGTGTGTGTGTATGTGTGTGTGCACTCGTGTGTGTGCGTATTTGTGTGTGTGTGAACACACATTTTTATATATATCTGCACATACATATAT
>NC_068999.1:42998761-43001238 GCF_001194135.2 Octopus bimaculoides
TATATATATATATATATATATATATATATATATATATATATATATATTGAGAAAGAGAGACACTACATATATGTGTGTATATATATATATATATATATACGCATATGTATATAGCTGTATACATATATATACATATATGTATATATAAACTTATGCATGCTCACTTATACATACACATCCGCACACGGACGCATTTATTGAAATCTCAAAACAGTTTCAGGAATTTTACAGCAACACACCCTGTAAGACTGTAACAATGCAACCATATTTCATAATGGCCTCTCTTCCTCTCCCTCCACACCTCTCCCTCCACACCTCTCCCTACCTCCTGCACTCCCTCTTTCCCCTCCCTCACTCCTATTACTCTCTTCTCTCTCTCTCTTTTATTCCTCCTCACCGTCGTCTTTTTATCTCTCGTGCTTCGCCAATTGTTTATCTTTCATTGTTTCTGTTTCCTCATTGTTTTCTGATTGTTATCCCAATCTCTTTACTTTGGATGTAAAATCTTCTCTTATTATTGTATATACTATTGCTTATATATGTATACATACACACATACATACACACACACATATATATATATATATATATATATGTATGTATGCATATGTGTATATATATCTATATATGTATATACATATATACGCACACACATATATACACACACATATATATACATATATATATATATGTATATATATATATATATATATACACACACACACACATATATATATATGTATGCATTTATGGTGGGCACTTCGTTGATGTCGGTAATGATGCTGGTGGTGGTGTATGTATGTACGTATGGTGGTAGTGGTGTATTTTTCTGGTTCAAATTTACGTTTAAATCACTTAACAGTTTTCTATTTATGTTTCCATAAGCTACAAAAATGAAAAAAAGAAGATAAAGAAAGACGTAATCATCTCTATTATCGGAATTCTAAACATCTTGCTTTACTTACAAGTGTTCCGACGCCTAGAAGCGCTCGTTTCATACTCACACACATACACGCACATGCATACGTACATACATACATAAATACACAACACGCACGCACATGGACACACACACAAGAACACACTCATACACAACATACCACACTCATTTACACACACGTACACGCACTCGCCACGCGCACAATACGCACATATACACATATCCCCTCACACAACACGCAAACATACAAGCACATACAACACACACACACGCTCACGCTCACACACAACACATAGAACACACACTAACACACAGGCACACACATAAGCACACGCACACATACGAAGACAAGAACACACACGCACACACATTCAACTTCTCTAACATTATTCTTTTTCGTCCAGACAAACACTTTCATAAAACAAAACTTAAATGGATCTCCGTCTACTTCGACGATTAAGGTTCTGTTGTTCGATCACCTAAACATTAAATTAACGTGCATGTGGTTGAATATTCCACTGACAACCTGTCACAAAACCGAACCTTTAAATTTTAGGAATAGTTCCTCGGTTTCCTTTTATTTATTCAAAGATTTACATGGAATCAAAGTCATAATTACAACAAAAAAAAAATACTTGCTTAAGGATATTACGCAGTGAAATGGAAACTGAGGCCTCGTGATTAGGAAAGATTTTATCACTTTCAGGTTTGCTTTATGTACACATACATACTGCTTTCAATTGTAGGCACAAAGCCTGAAATTTGGTACAAGGGTAAGCTAATCGTTTACATCGAACCCAGTGCTCAAATGTAACTTATTCTATCGAACCCCGAAAGAAGGAAAAATGAGATCGAGTTCGGCGGAATTTGAAATCACACAAACGTACACACACACAAACATATATATGTATGTATGTATGTATATATATATATGCATATATATATATTTTTTGTATTATTACACATATATATATACATACATATACATATGTATCGCTTGACAACTGATGCTGGTGTGTTTGTATCCCCGTAACTTAGCGGTTCGGCAGAAGAGACCGATAGAATAAGTACTAGGCTAACAAAGAATAAGCTCTGGGGTCGATTTGCTCGACTATAAAGGTGGTGCTCCAGCATGGCCGCAGTGAAATGACAAACAAGTAGAAGAGTATATATATATATATAGTGTAGTATATTGCCACTTAAGTGTGGCTGACCCCTAGGGGTGGATGTTACTGTTGCTTTTAGCCCCACGAGGACATCTCCTCCAGCTGGCTTATCGACACACGACTGTGTCCTGTTTGCCAAGGGAAGTTATCCCTCTCACCTCGATCTGCAGCACGAACGTATCCGGATTTCAGGGTTATTTCCCTTCGTCGGCGTTCGACAGCTGATGACCTTGGTGAGAGAGACAAAAAACCTACATGTACATATAGATACATAACTGGGTACATGACGTGGCAAAAGAACAAGGACAAAATGGTAAACAAGGTGCAACAAACAAGCAGGCCACATAGAAACATCCCCTTCATCAGCTTCA
>NC_068999.1:43002324-43005720 GCF_001194135.2 Octopus bimaculoides
GTGTGGCTGACCCCTAGGGGTGGATGTTACTGTTGCTTTTAGCCCCACGAGGACATCTCCTCCAGCTGGCTTATCGACACACGACTGTGTCCTGTTTGCCAAGGGAAGTTATCCCTCTCACCTCGATCTGCAGCACGAACGTATCCGGATTTCAGGGTTATTTCCCTTCGTCGGCGTTCGACAGCTGATGACCTTGGTGAGAGAGACAAAAAACCTACATGTACATATAGATACATAACTGGGTACATGACGTGGCAAAAGAACAAGGACAAAATGGTAAACAAGGTGCAACAAACAAGCAGGCCACATAGAAACATCCCCTTCATCAGCTTCATATATATATATATATTACTGTTGCTTTTTTTAACGAAGTCACTTGTGGCACGTGTTCCGCCCAAGCTGCATCGACAATCCCTACTTCCTTTTACTATTGTTTAATAAGATACGATGTAAAATTCTAAAATAAAGAAATAAAAAAAAACAATGAAAGACCAGGAAATTAATCTTAAGAAATGGCAGAAAATATAAAGTAGAAATACAAAAAAAAAAAAAACGGAAAACGCACCAACTTCACAGCTAAGGATGCAAAAATTGAAATAACAGAGTGGAGGAGAGGGAAAGAAAGGACAATAAATCCAAGATGTCTCCACCCTGTGTTATTCGGTGACATACTAACCCTCATAACCATTTTGCTGTCCTCACATCTCAGTACGATTCGCATCCCCTACCACCACAACCACCGCCGCCACCGCCCACAATGACACATTATACAACAAGAAATACTACAGACCTACATTCCGTACTGAACAACACTCCACAGCAGTGTTATTTCACTTAGAACATTGACATTAACAACATTAACAACACCTTTCTTTCTTGAATACTGGAGTGCATTGCCATAAAGTTCGTTCACTTGTAAAATACAGAACGCTGATCAGTTGCTTATCATCATCATCATCATCCTTATTATTGTTATCATCATCATGATTATTATTATTATTATTATTATTATTGTAAAGACGGCAGAATCGTTAGCATGCTGGGCGGAATGGTTTGTGGGCGTTTCGCCCGTCGCTACGTTCTGAGTTCAAATTCCGCTGAGGTTGACATTGCCTTTCGTCCTTTCGGGGTCGATAAATCAAGTACCAGTGAAACACTGGGATTGATGTAATAGTTGAGTACTGGAGTTCATATAATTGGCTTACCCCGATACCGGAACTTGCTGGCCTATTGCCAAAATTTGAAACCATTATTATTATTATTATTATTATTATTATTATGTGACAGAGCAGTGCATGCCATCAAAGTGACACTGGGGTACAAATATACGAAACCCAGTATACCCATTGTAACTACTCGTCTGATAAGGGTTCTCCAGGCACATGCATCACAACCAAATGCGCACGACATGATGATCTCGTATAAAGATAGACAGCACATGACCTTGCAGGTGGGGCCCAGTTAGAATTTTCTTCCGGTCAAGTAGCCCATCCCGCTCAAAAGGTCCCTGGATAAGGTCTGTTTGAGGATGTGAAATTAAACACTCGTGTTTCCAGAGGTGAATTTTCCAATCCCCAAAGAATTCGTCTCAACACCAAGCTATGATGCTCCCCCACTACTTCTGCTCATATTCAGAGATGCACATATCGTCAGCCATCAAGGGACATGCTCAACTGGTTAAGGTCAAACAACTGACAAGCAAATCTGTGGTATTGAGCAGAATATTTGCTGTAGCCCATCTTTTTATACCAAGACAAAACAATATACATGATAACACATTCAATCAGCTAAGATCCGAAGCCATGAGAGCCACTGCCTGGTACTGCAACAGAGCAATTATTATTATTATTATTATTTTGACAACGAGTTTATATCTAAACATCAGACTACCGCAGCAATACATACGCTATTTATTTTGTTTTGAATCATTTCATGCAACAGGGTTGTCAACCCTATCTTTTTTGCCAAAAATTAAGATGAACGTAATTTTAATTGAGGAAATGTTATTCTGGCTCCTCGACTTAGAATATTTGTCTCTAGTTAACCATTTATTCTGTAGCAACATCACAGTCGTTATTACATAATGCACTATCATATTTTTCGGTATCGAAATCGATAAAGAATGTAGTGTATCCATGTGGTGTAAATATTGAAACATTGTCACTTTCTTTCCAAATCTTACTGCATTGTTTCACAAGAAATTTTAGGATCCTCCAAAGATGCCTTGTAGTCGGCTTAACATTTTGGCTGTAAGTTCAAATCTGAGAGGACAACATCGATCCCAGTACTTTAATGGTGCTCATTTTATCGACACTCGGCGGGTTTTGAACTACAGAACGAGAAGTGATGGAAGGAAGGAATGCAGCTAAGCAATTTTTGTCCGGCATAATAACGTTTCTTATTTCTTTATTGTCCATAAGAGGCTAAATATACAGGGGACAAACAAGGACAGACAAAGGGATTAAGTCGATTACATCGACCCCAATGCGTGACTGGTACTTAATTTATCAACCCCGAAAAGATGAAAGGCAAAGTCAACCCCGGCAGAATTTGAACTCAGAACGTAAAGACAGACGAAATACCGCTAAGCATTTCTGTCCCAAGTCGCCGCTTTAGTTTAATCTCTAATATTAGTGGGAGAAATTCCTCTGAAATTGACCTTGCCTTAGTTAATAGTCGGTGTGTAATTATTAGAATGTTAGTGGATAGTTAAATGTGGGTACACAGTTGCTGGAAAGCATTCCAAAGAAAGAATGCGTTTGTCTCAACTGTCTCCCTCACCACACACACATTTTTGCCCACGAACGAATTCTATTATTCTGTTAACAGTTTCAGTCGAAGGTTGTGACCATGCTGAAGCACTGGCAGACATATTGTTTAATATCATCCGTATCACAGTGTTAGCTAATAAAGCTATAGATATCTTTTATAATACTAAACACAGTTTCATTACTAACACACCATTCATGTACAGTACTGTTCATTCTTTCAATGCACTACATTGTATATACGTGGCTTAGTTAAATTTTGTTTGGTTACCATTGTATTAAATGCAGCAGATATTGTCTCCACGTTGTTCTATATTTTGGTCTATTAAGTTATTTCTATATCCGTTCTCAAGATTCTGTTGTCTGGAGATTTTAGGAATGACATCTTATTCTTTGATCGACATCCACTATTGCTATGCATGCATGGATATTTCCGTAGCTACGCATGCATCTGTCGTAAATCGTAATTTGTCGAAGTGTTTAAATATACTTTATGGTCTTCTGACGAGAGAAGTAAATAGTTCTATAAAATGTTAGCGGTGTCGTCAATCCACAGTGTGTATAAAAATACATTAATGACGACAGTATATATATATATATATATATATATATATATATATATATATAT
>NC_068999.1:43008488-43013852 GCF_001194135.2 Octopus bimaculoides
AATAATAATAATAATAATAATAATAATAATAATAATAATAATAATTCTTTCTGGTTATAGCCCAAGGCCTGAACTTTTAGGTGAGGGGGCCAGTCGATTACATCGACACCGGGAAGCAACTGGTACTTTATTTAGTGACCCCGAAACGATGAACGGCAAATTCGACCTCGGCGGAATTTGAACTCAAAACGTAACGGCAGACGAAATACCGCTAAGCATTTCGCTCACCGTGCTAACGATTCTCCCAGCTCGTCGCCTAAATAATAAGAATGATGATTCTTTCTAATTTTGGAACAAGGCCAGCAATTTCAAATGGGGTGGGATGTATGTCGACTACATCGATGCCTGTACTGGACGGGTACTTCATTCCATCTCCTCCGAAGGCATGACAGGTAACGACCTCAGCGGTTTCTGAACTCAGGAACTAAAATGCCGGGAGAAATGCTCGCTAAGCGTTTTGTCCGTCGTGTTAATATATTGTCTGTTTGCCACCTTCCTTCTAAACAATAATAGTAACGCACACGTGCATATATATGCACACACATCCGTGAGCACAGAAACAAAAATAAAGCATCAAAATGGCGGAAAACAAATGATTCACATACTTAGTAGCATATACATGGATAAATAAACATTTTGTAAGCATTTGTAATACAGTACACACATAAAAAAAGAACAAAGGTTTGCCAACGTGTGTGTGTGTGTGTGTGTGTGTATGTGTTTTTTATCCTTTAGTCTAGTTTGGTTTCTTTGAATTCAGTTCAAACTTACCCACAAACATGTTTGTGCATAGACAAAAAAAACATTAAAGAATGTTCGGGAAAGAACCAACAAAGTTTTATTCATTTTAATGGAGTATGGGCGCACCGTGCTGCACTCACAATGTTACGATCGTGATTTCGATTCTCGGATCAGGCGAGGAGTTGTATTTTTTAACAAAACACTTCATTTCCAATTGCTTCAATTTAAAAACCCTGAAGTCATTCGACAAAGAACTGACTAAATTTCGGTCTCGAAAATTCGACTTCCATGCAGGAAAATACGATATACGATCAATTAAACTATCTGAGAAAATGTTCCAAGCAAACGTTAAAACATTTGTAATAATGTTAGAGAAATTAGAGGACAAATAACTGATGTTAGCAAAATTTACAAACAATCTTCTCAGATAAACGAAAACACATCTTACACTTACTTAAATGAATCTAGAAAAAATATCAAGAAAAATGTTTAATTCCATAACAGGAAGATCCAAAGATATTTATGAAATTTGGGAATTTTATAAATATAAGTAACCATACTGGAGTGTAAATCGACCTACCGTTTTTGGTTGTAAATTTCGGTCTGACAAATTCGACTTGCGTACAGGAAAATACGGTGTGCAGTCGATACAACGATCTGAGAATCTGAACATCGAAACTGACCTATCAGCAAATGTTTGTATTATATAACGAAGTTTTGGATGAAATTTTAGTTTTTTTTTCTTTACTCATTAGAGAGTCAGACAAATATTAACATAATGTTAAACGATACTGGTCGTTTAGATGATGCTGGGCGAGAAACCCGAGCCGAGCGTGAAACATATTTGAATTTTCAATTAGTCTTCACGTAACATAAAACTGGGTTTGGTAATGAATACACGCGCACCGCACGCGAGCGTATGGTGCAAATCTGGTTCTTGTTATATATATATATATATATATATATATATATATGATATATTATATATACATATATATATATATGATATATTATATATACATATATATACATATATTACTCTACCTCTGGTATTTGAGTACTCTTTTTTCCACTTTGTTGCACGTTTCATGTGCTTACTCCGGTATATATATATATATATATATATATATATATATATATATATATACATACATACAAACATACATACATACATACATACATATACATACATACATACACATACATACATACATACATACATATACATACATACATATACATATATATATATATATATAGTTTTGGTGAAGCATTGTGCGGATTTGTTGTTGTAAGGCCGAAACAATGCTGGGGGAACCCATACGCCAATGAAACCGGGAAACCGGCCCTTATGAGCCAGGCGTGTCTCGAAGATGGAACAAACAACAACAACATGTTAAGCCTATGATTTATTCACGGTGGTTTACTTTTCACTGTGGGCACATAAGAGCATGTGTATGTGCTTGTATTCGTATGTGTGTTTGTATGTACACTTATGAGGATGGCTTGAAGATGATTCTGAGCAAGATGATGATGATGATGACGACGACGACGACGACGACGATTATGATCATCATCGTATTCATCCAAATCATCATACATTTGTTTTTTTAGCCTTTTTTTTTTGCCTGGAAGGTAAGTGATATTAGTGAACAGAAAAACGGAGATAATCGGTGAATGTATTATAGATGAGTGTATGCATATACACTTATGCGCGCGCGTGTCTGTGCGTGTGAGTGAATGTCGATTTGGAGTTTCTAAGTAATTATTATAGTCAGGATGGACCTGACCAGATTAAACTAGAATTTAGAGATCTCAACCGCACCTCGAACAGTCACCTCACAGGACACATATACACATCAAAAACACTGTACGCATTATGTAAACGCACACACACACTCACACCCACACAAGCACAAACGCATGCACACACAAATATATATATATATACACATATATACACACACACACACACACATATATATATCTGCATATATATATATAAATATAGATGTATATATATATATCAGAGAGTGATTTACTATTCCAGTTTCTACGACTTCCGGATATGATTATTATGCCATAAAAACAGTCGAAGAATTTACCAATTTAAACTGGTGCCATTAAGAACGTTTTTTATTTTGATGTTTTTTCTGTTCTTTTTTGTATAAGATGAAGAAATACGACTTTAATGATATTATGCATGTGTGCGGAAAGAAGGAGTGTATGTCGATGGATGTAAATCTTCACTACAACAAAGTCAGGAATAAACCAATATAATTACTATACTTAACATCAAATTGATACACACACACACACACACGTATATATATATATATATATATACATACCTTCAAATACACAGATTCGCGCAAACACACACACACACACACACACACACACATATATATATATATATATATAATTCACAAAAAAACAAAAGCCGGAGTCAGGTGGTGTAGACAACAATAATAACAATAATAATAATAATAATAATATCTGTCAAGACCTACCAAACACTGACCAAATATAAAGATCTTGAAATAGAAATTAGCAAAATGTGGAATCTGAAGACTAAAACAATACCTATTGTTATGGGTGCCCTGGGAATGACAACGAAACGGGCTGATTACTACCTAGCTCAGATACCAGGAAACCCCACAATGGCTGAAGTTCAAAAGATAGTGCTCATGGGAACTGCCCATATCCTACGTAAAATACTGTCTATGTGATCTCAAATTTTCTTATGGTTTCATAAACATTCTCTAGAACAACACTATGTACAAATCGAAATATATGGTACTCTAGGCATAACACCTACATGAACTTCTAACTTGTTGTCTCTTGAGGTCTCTGGCTGAGACTTGGATCCAACTTGTACAAATGCAAAGCAAAAGTCAAACATAAAATAATAATAATAATAACAGTTTCTAATATAGAAGCACAAGGCTAGAAACTTCTCAGATAATGATAATTAAAAGATTAATAAAGAAAATTATTTTTATCATTTTTAGTATTATTAAAAGAAATCATCACCATCATTATCATTATTATTATTATCATTATTATTATTATTATTATTAGCGTATCACAGTGATTGTCGGTCAGAACTGGAAGATACCTTACAATATAATAAGAACAGTTGTTAGGTTTCTTCACTGTTGACTCATTAAAGCAACACAACTACGACCTATTGATTTCTCAATTTCATTTCATTTCATTCTCACCAATCTCTCTTTCATCCCTCTTTATTTATTTCTTTTCTAGCTTTTGCTTCTCTCACTTTCTGTCTGTTTCTCTCTCTGTCTCTCGATCTTCCTCACCCTTCACCTCTTTCATCAATAAAACAGAAATGAAGTTAGAGACTTAATTATTTTCATTTAGAAATATAATATAATGTTAAATATATTATTGAAACCCTCTGTACACATACATAAACTCAGAAAAGCACGCGCGCGTGTGTGTGTGTGTACGTGAGTATAAAATTATGTTATAAGGAAGTCCTAAACCGTACTGTGGTTTAATAAATAAATATGTAGTCCCGACGTGAAAATTAACCCCGTAAATAAACCACACATCTACGATAGAAGGTTCTGTGATTTCTCGTTGAGGAACCCGCACAGATGATTTCCTTATAGGGATCAAATGTTCGTGTTGCTTATTAGCTCATCACTAACTCCATCGAATCCACATTGCCTGAGCCGGGTGCACGGTGCCTGAGTCTGGTGCACGGTGCCTGAACCGGGTGCCTGAGCCTGGTGCACGGTGTCTGAACCGAGTGCACGGTGCCTGAACCGGGTGCACGGTGCCTGAGCCGAGTGCACGGTGCCTGAGCCGGGTGCACGGTGCCTGAGCCGGGTGCACGGTGCCTGAACCGGGTGCACGGTGCCTGACCCGGGTGCACGTCAATTGTCAAAGTGATCGTAGAGTAAAATGAGATGAAGTGTTTTGCTCAAGAACACAACGCAACACCCGGTCCAGGAATTGACTAAGATGCTGAGTGCAACACCCTAACCACTAAGCCATGCACTCTCATTAGGAGATTTGTATCTATAGTCACGTGATTTACCTAGTGGTCGCAGATATTACAAGGAGGATAATCTTTTCTTTCATAATATGAAGCCGAATTAGACATTTGCATTTGAAATTCAGGAATTAGAAAGACAAAAAGATGCATAGAATTCATATATTGATTTTTCTGTGTGTGAAAATATGGTGTGGCTTTCCGTCGGTTACGACCACGAGTATTCCAGCTGATCCGATCAACCTAACAGCCTCCTCGTGAAATTAACATGCAAGTGGCTGAGCACTCCACAGACACGTGTAGCCTTAACGTAATTCTCAGGGAGATTCGACATGACACAAAATGTGACAAGGCTGGTTCCCATTGAATTACAGGTACAAACTCATTTTTACCAGCTGAGTTAGACTGAAACAACGAGAAATAAAGCGTATTATTCAAGAACACAACGCACCGACAGGAAACGAACTGACGATCTTATGATCCGGAGCCGAATACCCTGGCCATTAAACTCCTCGAAAGTATACTTAGTTAATAAATGACTCGGGATTCTAATATCGTATTTCGTTAAACATTCATTAGGAATTTCTGAAGGGCATAGT
>NC_068999.1:43014395-43016756 GCF_001194135.2 Octopus bimaculoides
AATCAAGTTTCAAAATGTCATAGAATTAATTCTATATAACCTGGCCAGCTTAAGACTAGCTCGAAGAAAGATAGCGATATTCTCAGCTCACCGATTCTGTCGAAAACCATCCAAGAATACAGAGAAGCTAAGCGAAGGGACTCAGCGTGGAGGATCTATAGATTGTCCCTGACTAATTCTTATTTAGCGCCCATTTTTTATTTCCAGTTATGACATCTTCACAAACCCAACACCGCCATTACTTAGTGGGCGCTCAATAATAATAATAATAATAATAATAATAATAATAATTATTATTATTATTATTATTATTATTATTATTATTTCAAATGATGGCACGAGGCAAGCAATTTTAGGAGTGGAGTTAAGTTGATTACACCGTCCCCAGAACTTGACTGGAATCAACCCCTAGAGGCTGAATGAGTAAATAAAAGCGTTTCTGATTTAGGCACAAGTCAGCAATTTTGAGGGGATGGTTTTAGTCGATACCAACTACTCCAAAAAATAATAACAATACCCTTTTGAATAGACACAAGAAATAATTACACTACATTGCTTTCGGTTCTCATTGTGCTTTGTACACTTGAGGCCACAACAAGGTCATTCCACCTCCCAACACTGAAAATGTCCTTCACAGCTTGTTCCATTGTTAACCCTCTGCTTTTATGATCTTTTGTTATTGTTCTCTACCACGTTTCCTTTGGTCGACCACCTAATCTTTTACCTTGTGGAACCCATTGCGAAACGATCCTGACAACTGAGTTCGGTTTACAGCGACAAACTCAACCCAGCCATTTCCTTCTCCTTGCTTCAACAGTTTTTCTTATTGGATTCACGTTCGATTAGTAAATCGACTCGGCAAATTACTTGACTGTTACCTTGTACAAACGAAAGATAAAAATAACAACCTTTGAAACCGGAACGTATAGTGTCCTAACAGACTTATTCAAGAAGATTTGTATGGCGCTTTTGTAAACTGTTTCTCATACGCCGACCCAAACTATTTCTTATTCGAACAGACATAGAAGAGAAATATTCTACGAGGGTGAGTAAAAAGGATTGCCATTTTGTTTAGGACAGGCATAATTACCAACACAGGAACACGTATCATACATCAAAATGAAGTTGGTCCTCTGTGGATCACATCCCTACTTCTGAACATAGTCACCGTTTCTCTCAATAGCAATGTTCCACCTTCGAATGAGAACATGTATCCCTGCCCCGTTAAATTTTGTTGACTGTTCTTTGAGCCACTTCTCCTCTACAGTTTTCACTTCCTCGTCACTGGACTATCATCTCTTCGACTCCATGAAAGAGGTTTTGAGAGGCAAACATTATTCCAGTGACGAGGAAGTGAAAACTGTAGTGAAGAAGTGGTTCAAAGAACAGTCAACAGAATCTACGGGGCAGGGATACAGACTCTCATTCGCAGGTGGAACATTGCTATTGAGAGAAACGGTGACTATGTTGAGAAGTAGGGATGTGATCCACAGAGGACCAGCTTCATTTTGATGTAAGATACATGTTCCTGTGTTGGTAATTATACCTTTCCTAAACAAAATGGCATTACTTTATGACTCACCCTCGTATGTGATCAATCGATCGGCTGGAGATAGAGGGGAAAGCTTCCTCAAAATACAGCATTTCTTCTTAAAACTAAGGATACACTGGGTTATGTTGTCCTAGACGTATAATATCCAAATATGGAAGAACTTTGATCATCGATCTGTCCAATTTGGTTTAACTTAGGTCAAGAGAGCAACAATATTTATTACATATATAAATGTGATAATGTAACAATAATATCATATAATAAAATAAATATGAAAAGATAAATGACCTCAATTAAAGGATAAATGATAGATTGAGAGATTAATATTATGATAATGGGTAATAACGCTAAGAAACAACATGGCTGAACACACATACACTCACACACGCACACACACTCACAGACAATCACACATATATATGTATATACTATATATATAATAAAAATGTATGTAATGTACTTGCGTGTCACTCTCTCACTCTCTCATTCTCTCTCCACAAATTATGAATATGTATGTATATGTATATATTTGTCTACATAAATAGGTGTGTGTGTATACATATACGTGAATATATATGTGCTTACTGTATGTAAATAAGTATATATATAAATATATAAATATAAGTGTGTGTGTATATATGTTTGTGTATGTATATATATATATGCATATCAGGGTACAGGACGTTAGAACAATGAACTACAGACAACGGAACGAATACATAGGAAAACGGAAAGCCACTTGGAATATTCCTTCATCAGCTGTCTCTATTCTAACCTGACGTTTCGAAGATAAGATAGATAGATAGATA
>NC_068999.1:43017215-43022866 GCF_001194135.2 Octopus bimaculoides
ATATAATACAAAGAATATATATACATGTATACACACATATATGTACATACTTACATCTACATGTGTATATATATATATGCATATCAGGGTACAGGACGTTAGAACAATGAACTACAGACAACGGAACGAATACATAGGAAAACGGAAAGCCACTTGGAATATTCCTTCATCAGCTGTCTCTATTCTAACCTGACGTTTCGAAGATAAGATAGATAGATAGATAGATAGATAGATAAACAGACAGACAGACAGACAGACAGACAGACAGACACGTATGCTCCCCTACTTGCTTCGGTCCTTGGACTGCGGCCATACTCAAGCACCTTCCTAAAGAGCTTAGTCGAGGAAAATCGACTCCAGTACTTATCTTTAGACTTGGTGCTTACTACGCCGGTTACATTTTGCCGAACCCCTAGGTTATGAGAACGTACACAAACCAACAGCGGTTGTCAAGAAGTGTTGGCGGGCGGTCAAACACAAGCACAAACACACTCACGTGAAGATTTGGTTGGCCCGGGACCATAAATGGAAGACACTTGGCCACGGTGTGTCGCAGTGGGATTGAACTCATGACCATATGGTTGGCAGGTAAGCTTCTTACCACACAGCCATGATTCTCTGTGTGTGTGTGTGTGTGTGTCTGCGTTTATGTGCGTGTGTGTGTGTGTATGTGTGATGCTTTAAAATTTTTTATACTGAGTTTCCCGTAACCGCTTATTCACACGACTATTTAAATAATCATCGTCGACCGGAAACTCAAAACAATGATTCAAGAACCTTCAGTTTCTACGTAAATTATACAAACTCCGTACATAGAGTACTTTTTGTCTGTTTATAAACAAGTATGCCCACACCCAAACACACACACATATAATATAATATTATATTGAATTATATTACATTATATTACATTATAATATATTGTATACAAGGTTACTAATATGTCAGATCTACTTTAAATATTTAATTTTATTGTAACATGTTAAAACTGACAAGATGACAGTTATCGTTAGTAATAGATCTACATGAAAAAGCGATTCCGTTGTATATTTATTACATTTGAGAAATAATGTCTTTATTAATGTAAACAGGTACATAATTAGATAAAATTTGTATTATGTAAACAACAAATTACTTTCTGCAATTTGACATGTTATAAAGGAAAATGGCGGACTTTTAGAGCATTTTCGTTTATATACTCTGTATAACTTCTATCTCGTGTATATTTCGTGTAAATCGCTCTTAGCTGATCATCTCCCTTTGACCGCAAAGGAAAAACTATTTTCACTGTAGCTCTGGCGTAAGAAATTTTATAGTGGACAAAATTGAATGGACTAAAGGCAGACATCTTCCTTTTGCGGTTGAAACAGTGTTTTTCTAATGTCTGCGAGCGCAAACCTCTGCCAAGGCAACACCAACGTCCTCTCAACGATGAACCAGGGATGATTTTAAAATGAAAATATCTGAAGTGAATTCGACTGCTCTAACAAATGAGAACACTTAAAATTAACCCGATCGCTCTCAAAAATTAAGTAAAAACAGCTGGAAAAATAATCTAGAATCCTTATCCAGTACCGGCTCGATCCCAAAATCTAATCAGTTTGTCCTAGTCACGAGGCCAAACATCCCTGAAAGTTTCATTCGAATACCTCCAGCGATTCTTAAGACATCTTGTCCATGGACAAATAAACAAACCAATAAACATGACTGCATGCAATATCTCTACCTTCGCTAAGGCAGATGTAATAAACTTTTTCGTAAAATTCTGCAATTATCCAGTTAAGTCTTGACACGAGCCAGATCCTGACTACAAGCCGAATATTTTATATTCAAGCTTTATGTGTTCGTTTGAAATCCCAGAAATAACAAGTCTCTCACAAAGCGCACACGCTATTGTCTTCAAATATAAATAACACATTGAATAATGTCATTATTTATAAAGTGAGAATTTACAAAAAAGAAAGAAGAAAAAAAAACACAAGACGAAGACGGGTGTTTAAGCAACAAACAGATGTATTAGTTTAGCGCTCGGGAAGTGAGAAAGTCTTTTACGTTTCGGGCCTATGCTCTTCAACAGAAAGGAACACAGAAATAAACAGGGAGAGATCTATCATGGCGAATGCCGACAGAAGGGTCACACAGGAGAGCTAGGAAGAAGGGGAGATAATAAAATATGGTGATCCCAAAACGAAGGTGCGCGTGCGTGTGTATGTGAGAGTGTGTATGTGCGTGGAAGGGGGCTAGTGACCTTGACGTGTGCGTGTGTGCGTGTGCATGTGTGGGTGTGTGAATGATGGTGTAGATGCTTGGAAGTGGTCAGTGCTAGTATGTGCACTGGCGTGGGTGCTGGGAAATGGTCAGTGCTAGTGTGTGCGGGGTGGTGTGATGTGGTGTGGTGCGGTGGTTTTGGGGTGTGGGGATGCGAGAGTGGGGGAATCAAGGGTGACTATCTAAGGGATGGGGTGGGTTGGAATGGGATTATCGGGATGGTGGCGTTGGAATGAGAAGGGGTGGGGTAACGAGGGAGGGGGTGACGATGAACGGAGAGGGTGGAAGGAAGAAAGTGGGGGGGGGGTAGGATTGAAGAGAGGAAGTAGGTGCCAGAGCAAGAGAGGAGAGGTGGGTGGGAAGAAGTAGGTGTGAGAGGAAAAAAGGAGAGAGGGTCAAATCTGGAACATCTTTGGCCACAGAATTTCTCACTCTGGGCTGATATAAAGCAGTATTAGCTACAGCAATCTGCTATAGATTTTTCCTTCTGTCCTTCTATCTATAATAAATACTAGCTGCAACTATGCTGCATCATATAGCAAACTATACTTCAGCAAACAAGTAGCATTAGATGAAGTTTTTTTTATTACCAGCAAATAAACTGACCTCGGCAGCGCTAAATTCTATTGTCCTCTTCATTAGATGGCATTCATATCGTGTCTTCGATATCCCATACTGATAAATTGTAGCTGATAACCAACACCAATAGCACACACTGAATGATATGATACAACGCTGGCTATCAGGTCTTTGACATGCTGTGCCGTAATTAATATGGCTTACCTGAGACGAATTTTTGACGAGTATATCGTCAGAGATAAATTGTCTCCTGATGTATCTATAAATCGAATTGAATTGATATTCCATGCAAACATCATAATTCGGCTCTGAAACAAACAAGTTTGGATGGCTGAACAATTACATAGAAGAAACAAGAAACATAAATTTCTATTAGGCGTAAACATGGCTATCTAGATAAGAAACTCGCTTTGCAATCACGTAGGTTTCGAGTTCAATGCTGCTTCGTGTTACCCTGGGTAAATGCCTTCTACTATAGCCACGGGTCGCCCAAAACCTTGTTAGTGAATGTGGCTGATAGAAACTGTGAGGAAGCCTGCCGTACGTATGTGTGTGAATGTGTACCTATGTGAATGTGTGTGTGTCTGTGTTTGAATGAGAGTGTGTATGTGTGTATGTGCTTTTTTGTCTGTTCCACCCAGAATCGTTTGATAACCGGTTTGGGTTTGTTTACATCCCCATAAACAGACCGACAGAATAAATACCGGGGTCGGTTTGTTCGATTAAACCTTTCAAAGTGGTACCCCAGCTTGACCACCGTCCAATGAGCGAAGCAAGTAAAAGAATGAAAGATAGAACGATACTTACAAAGAAGATTTATCGATGTGGTGGTCGTTCAAATTGCAAGAGTTAACTTTTATAATCAGGAGGAAAGGCAGTGTCCAACATTTGTTCCATGCCCTCTGATACTGGCGAGAGGAAGGAAGGAAGGAACGAAGGAAGTTATCTTCCAGCTAGAAACTTAACCCTAACACTTGCAATAGAGTGGACTCCGCTGAAGCCGCTAAACCAATTACAGTATCATCATTTTGATTCTGGAACAATTGACTAATTGCTTAATTTCTACAATAATATTCTCGAAAGTGTCCCAACATTTATAGAAAGTAGGATATGATTGAAGAGGCATTTTGGTATTATTTCTAACAGATCCAGTGACCACTGGCCATCTAACAGCTGAAATAGGAAAATAGCTGATGCAAGAAAAAATTTTAAAACAGATTACAGTTTTCCAAACATGGCGTGTTTCCTAACAACTGAGAAAAAAATGTTTATGGCGGTTAATGGTTGTATTTCTGCATATATACACGTATATATAAGTGAGAATAAAAGACAGAGAATGGGAGAATGGGGGAGAGAGAGGGGGGAGAGAAAGTGATAAAGAGAGAAATATGACGGAATGCGAGAAGGGAGAAAAGTGATGTGGGGGGGGGGAGTGAAAGTAGAAAGTCATGGAAAATTGAGAGAGCATTAGGTCTTGTTTCTTAAGATGGATATATATATATGTATGGATGCGCATGCGTGTGTGTAGAAATGTGTGTGCGTTGTGTGCGCATGCTCGCGCAAGTGTATGCACTCGACATGATTTATATCTAGTCAACAAACTTGGTTTTATGCATGTATACATATATGTATGCGCGTAAGTAGGTATGTGTGTTTTTATATATATATGTATATATATATATATATATATATATATATATATATGTGTGTGTGTGTGTGTGTGTGTGTGTGTGTATATATATATATATATATATATATATATATATATATATATATATATATATATATATGTGTGTGTGTGTGTGTGTGTGTGTGTTTGTATATATATATATATATATATATATATATATATCGCTGTACGCATGGCTATATTTCTGACAGCTGTAAACATCGTTATATTATACACACACATTTTGCGCATTTATAAATACGTATCCACACAACCAAAGCAATGAAGACTTAAATATACATACATACATACACACACAAACGTACATGCATACGACATACATACGTCCATACATACAGACAGACTGAAACCCAGGAACGTTGGTTGAGACGCGTAAGCGCTATAGCATATGATACTTTACATAGCAAATGTTCTAAGTCATATGTATGGACGGCAATTGCCAAGTAACGGAATAATGGTAAGAAAACAAGCAAGACCAATGAAGAGACGGGGACATAAATCTTGTGCCAGATCTGTCACAATCACCCTGTCAGCATACCTCTCTTCCCAGAATGCTGCATAGAAATCCATGCGTGACATGCCTCGATAAATACATGTCTACTAGCCAAATGCGCATCTATTCGGCTTGTACGCACAAGCATCCACAAGCACATACAGACACATGCATACATAAATGTAGATATATGTGCATATATATTTGTATGTATACATGCATATACATACATACATACATATATATATATATCTATATATATATATATATATGCTACATGTGCAAACGTATGCACGTCATATGCGCGTCCATGTATCTTTATGTGAACGGGAAACCGAAAAAGTAAAGCGAAGCAAAACGATATTAAAAATTGTGAATAAATATATAAAGAATAATAAGTTTCTTTTTAAATATCAGAAATTTCATATGTATTTAAGATATAAATACATTTACCGATAGATAGATAGGAAGATAGACAGACAAACAGACAGACAGACAGACAGACAAACAGACAGGTAGATAGATAGATAGATAGATAGATAGATAGATAGATAGGTAGATAGATAGATGGATAGACACCCACACGAAAAGATATACACACATGCATATATATATATATAT
>NC_068999.1:43024346-43025052 GCF_001194135.2 Octopus bimaculoides
AAATAAGTACCATTTATGCACCGGGGTCGATGCAATCGATTTAATCCTTTTGTTTGCCCCCTCTATGTTTAGCCCTCTGTGCGCAATAAAGAAACATATATATATGCATCTAAGGTGAGTGGTCAACAAACGATTATGGTGGTGTGTATATGAGTTGGCGGCAAGGGCGGTGTGTTGAGGTGGTGATCCAATAAGCCTACGTTTTGTTTTTGAATTCATAGATCTGACATTTCATGGTTTGCAGACTGGTATTCAGGAAGATGCTGCAAATTCGAAAACCATATGGTAATTGGTTAGTGAGAGAGGAAAAGCAAAGCAAAAAAAAAAAAAAACACCTAGAGATACGTGAGCGTAAACGTATGTACATGCACACACAATTACGCTTATGGCCATGCATATACGCAAATATGAAGGAACGAATACATAGATATCTGCATATTTGTGTGTGTGTGTGTGTGTGTGTGTGTGTGTGTGTGTGTGTGTATGTTTACATGCCTAAATGAATTACGTTTATATGCATATATATATATATATATATATACGCATATACACATTAAGATCGTTAAGATTACAGATACAGACAGACACAAAGGCAAACGTACATATACATAGAGAAAGACGTACAATTGCTAAGCATTCCCATACATACAGACAGGCAGACAGACATATATATATATGTGTGTATATATATATATATATATATATA
>NC_068999.1:43026921-43028125 GCF_001194135.2 Octopus bimaculoides
GCTTCCCACAGTGTTGCCAAAAGAATTCTGAGAATAATATTCGTCGTATTTTATAACACATTTGATCTGGAACATGGAGCTTCATCAGAGTGAAGAAAATTACATAAAATAAAATAAAATAAAAGAAGAGGAACTTCGAGAGGAGGAGTGAAGGCTTACCCTAACCACTAAGCCACGCGCCTTCACATACATACATACATACATACATACATACATACATAGAGAGTGTCTTGAAATAGACTTAGAAAATCTCTCTTCTATGGAATACATTCATAAGCACCAACTATTCCCATCAAAACGTCTGTCAAATGTAAACATAATAGGCCGCATATTGTTGTTTGGAACAGAGGAGCAAAGATACGTACCATTATAGAGGTCAGCTGCCCTGCAGATATAAATATCTCTTTGAAAATCTAAGAAAAAGAGGATATCTATGGATAAATGCTTCGAAACCTTCAGCTTCTATATTCAGTCTATGAAGTCATATTCATACCAATAATAATTGGAGCACTAGGTTTTGTTAGTAAATGCTTAAAGGAGTATCTGGATAAACTGGGATTTTCAGAAAGAGAAACTGACCGGCTGATTCTTTCATTACAAGTGCAATCTGTGAGTGGAACAGTAAAAATATGCAAGACTTTTCTCAAGTTCCAAATGTGAATTTGTCTGTTTTAACTACATCCCAAAGATGGAGCCTTGTATCTTTGTTGGAAACCGGCTCCCTCCTCAGTGGAAGATTTAGGATAATTAGAAAATAGAAGTAACTAAATATATACAAACATATATAGATACATACATACATACATACACACTTATATACATAGATACCAGCACACACACATACATAAATGCATACATATACACACGCATATATATATATATATATATACACATACTACGAGTGTGCGTGAGTGATTTTGCTTGTCTCCCTAATAATGGGACCTTGTGCTTTGACCGAGACTTGTTACGTGTCTGTGTGTGTGTTTGACTTCCCATCTGTCTTATCCCAGATATTTTTTTTACTGTTGCTGTTGATTGCTTATCAGTGTGTATTCGTGTGCAGTGTGGAGGGATGTTTGTGTCTATGAATGGTATGAAATGAGGTTTCCGTGTATGTGTATGTGTCCGTGTGTAAGTGTGTGTGTGGAGGGTAAGTGCGTACATGTGTGTTTACATGTATATATATATATATATATATATATAT
>NC_068999.1:43029648-43031057 GCF_001194135.2 Octopus bimaculoides
CTTAACACCTGATATGACCTGATTTACATACAAATAAAGCGGTGAGATAGCAGGATTGGAACACTGGGCAAGATGCCTTGTGATATTGCTTCCGATTCGATTAGATCGACCCCAGTACGCAACTAATACTTAATTTATCGACCCAGAAAGCATGAAAGGCTAAGTCGACCTCGGCGTAATTTGAACTCAGAACGTAAAGACAGATGAAACATCACTAAGCATTTCGCCCGGCGTGCTAACGTTTCTTATTTCTTTATTGCCCACGAGGGGCTAAACATAGAGGGGACAAACAAGAACAGACAAAGGAATTAAGTCGATTAGATCAACCCCAGTGCGTAACTTGTACTTAATTTATCGACCCGGAAAGGATGAACGGCAAAGTCGACCTCGGCGGAATTTGAACTCAGAACGTAACGGCAGACGACATACCGGTAAGCATTTCGCCCAGCATGCTAACGTTTCTGACAGCTCCTCGCCGCCTTCGATGTAACAATTGTTTCAATTCACAGCCTTTCAAGAACAAGACGCAGAAACTGATATTTACATGTTTTTTTAAGATGTAAACATTAATCACTGAAGAGAAACGATGACAGAGAGGTTACCAAGTATCGAAACAGGGCTGTTGTTCTGGCTCACCGAAAAACCAACCGCAAATCCAACCACCCAGTGCTTTCTAGCTGCGTATGTAAATGCTGCAACCAAAGTTCTAAGCATGTTTATTCATTGTAAACATAATCCTCGTTGGTTTCATTATATTTTTCTGTCTTCTTTTCCTCTTAATACTTCGCTGCTTCTTTTATATATATTTTTTCTTATTTTACCTCTTACTTTGCAGCGCTTAAAGAATACTGTTGATGTGAATAGACAAATGCATTAAAATTCCACAAATTTGGCATGGTATCTGCCACGCAAAAATAAAATAAATGAATAAATAAATAAAAATCTTATAGGATGACTTGAACAGAAATTGCAAACATTTTAACCTGAGAAGTTTGATAATTTTAGCTTTCGTTTAAAAAAAAAAAGAGGAAAAAAAAGCATGACAAAAATGCAAAAACAAAAAATACAAAATGTTCTTCAAGTTAGCTCCAAGGTCATTGTTAAACAAATAAAACGAGTAAAGACTGTCAGATCTACTTCCGCTTCCGTCGCTATTATGAACAGTATACTTATTTAATACACCATCAAACATTCGTATACGCCTAAAACACACACAAACACACACTCATATATACGAGGGGGTGCTGAAAAGTTCCTGGCTTTAAGGGTCTCGCGAAAGACCTGGTTGAAGGAGCGACCTTCCGAGTTCTTTTAAAGGGCTTAGAAAAACTGAATGACCGCTGCTATAAATGTGTGAATCTGAGAAAGGGAGACATGTTGAATAAAATCATTATTAACTGATCATCCAC
>NC_068999.1:43031129-43037451 GCF_001194135.2 Octopus bimaculoides
TATATATATATATATTAGAAGGTTTGGAAGTGATGTACAGGAATTATATATCAGAAAAAATAATAAGGTACTCAGATAGCTGGATAGATAGATAGATAGATAGATAGATAGATAGATAGATAGATAGATAGATAGACAGATAGACAGATAGACAAACAGATAGACAGATAGATAGACAGATAGACAGACAGATAGACAGACAGATAGATAGATAGACAGATAGATAGATAGATAGACAGATAGATAGATAGATAGACAGATAGATAGATAGACAGATAGATAGATAGATAGATAGATAGATAGATAGATAGATAGATAGATAGATAGATAGATAGATAGATAGATAGATAGATAGATAGATAGATAGATACATGCATTTTCTGCGTGCGTGAGTGGTTATTAAAAAAAACATTTCCAGTGTTTCGGAGTGAGAGACGCATGCTTTCTTCGCCGTTTTACCTTTGGCAGGATGACAAGTTTCCTCGCCTTGTCAACAACGATATTGACAAGTTGCAGAAAGAGGTGCAGTAGGAGTTAGCAATGACAAGAGAGAGTAGCGATGCTGGGGCAAGTGTGAAAAGCGACGTCTGTAACCGTCGGCTGCCTTCGTTGAATCTATAATGTGTTCTGCTGGCGGTGGGGAAACAGGAAAAGTTAAACAAAGGTCACGAAGACGTTAAACCCGAGTGTCTGAGAAGTGAGAAAATACAAAGAGTGATATCAAGGCGGTGGTAGAGGAGGAGGAGGAGGAGATGGCGGCGGAGGAGGAGGAGGAAAAGTCTTAGGTGGAGAAACAAGGAGGCAGGGAAGTAGAGAGGGTGGGAAAAAAGGGAGTAGAATATAGAGGAAAAGGGGGAGGAAAGAATAAGGAGGACGAAGAAGGGTGAAGGAAAGGAGGAGAAGGAAAAGAATAAGAGGAGAGGGTGAAGAATAAGAGGAGAGCGGGAAGAAGGGGAGAGGGGGAAGGGAGAGGGAGGAGGAAGAGGTGGAAGTGAGAGAGGAAGAATAGCAGCAGCAGCAGGTGAGTCCGACATTGCATGAGCAAAACAGGCCCGATGGTCACGGCCGGAGTTCCTTTGGACATATAGTCGCTCTTACCAGCAAATAGAACGGACAGACAATCAGACAGATAGATAGATAGATAGATAGATAGAGAGAGAGAGAGACAGAGAGAGAGAGAGAGAGAGAGAGAGAGGTGGGTGAGAGATTAGCATACAGGAGTGCATCAACAGTGAAAGAAGAAACATGGCAGAATATTTGGTAAACAACAAACGAGACCTGCTACAGTATGCTGCTAGTGAAGGAATTAACAAAAATGGAGGTGAGAGTGCTCATGAATTCCGATCAAGAACAGCCAACGAGAGAGAAGTAACCCTACCTCACATGGAATTACATGGTCAGTTCCTCCATGAAACCAACAAATTAAAAGACCAGGAAGCATCGACAAGGGTGACCAAAGACAGAAGACTGAAATCCTAATCATCGCGGCCCAGGTCCAGGCATTGAATACCAACTCAGTGAAAAGCGATATATACCACACGAGTGCGTCAGACCTCTGAAGAATGTGTGGGAAGAGGGTGGAAAGCGTGACACACATTGTTAGTGCTTGTGAAAGTCTTGCGCAAAAAGAATACAGACGTAGACACGGCAAGGTAGCTCAAAACCTCCACTGGCTACTATGCCGTAAGTTACGGGTGTTTGGTATTAACATACACCGGAAAAGGTAATGGACGAAAAAGGGAAGGCAAAAATCCTCTGGGACTTTGATTTCCAGAGAGACAAGGTGTTAGAGAACCGAAGGTCGGATATAGTAACCTTTAAGAGGGACAAACAAGAGTGCCTAATAATCGACGTAGCAGTGCCATGAGATCAAAATATCATCATTAAAGAAAGAGAAAAGGTTGATAAATATGGAGACCCGAGAACTGAGATAGCTAAGATGTGGCAGCTACGAGAATCAAACGTAAAGGTTATTCCTATTGTCATTGGAGCATTGGGTTCAATGATACCCAATCTGAAAAAAACAAACATCCGAAACCCTAGAAATACTCTACAATATACATGTACTGTAAAAGTCGGCATTACTTGGAACTGCATGCATATTGCGTCAAGTACTTTCTGCCTGAGATCCTTGTTGTAACTTGACAAACTGCACAAACCCCCTGTAAACACAATATCTTCAATCAACAACCTCACAATATGGTATACTGTACGACGTATACTATAATAATAATAATGATGATGATGATAATAATAATAACAATAACGAGAAGTGACGATGATAATTATACTAAGAGAGATGATGATGACGATGATGGCTAGATGATGACGAACAGCAATAACAACAACAACAACAATACCAGAAGCCAAAGTATTCTAAAATTAAAATGTTTATATCATTCTCAGAAAGCCATATTTCTTAATTTATCTCTTTCGAATTATAGACGGCGCCACATTTGTGAATATTTCACATCCACTCGTCTGCCTCTGACCATCTCTGACATTTACAGGATTTGAAGAGGACTGACAACAACAGCGTTCACGTACACACACACACACACACACACACACACACACACACATACATACGTACATGCATACATACATACATACATACATACATACATATATATATATATATATACATATATAGATATATATACATACACACAAAGATATATATATATATATATGTGTGTGTGTGTGTGTGTGCGTATGTATGTATATATATATGTGTATATATATATATATATATATATATATATATATATACACACACACACACACATATATATAAGCTACTAAAGCTTTCATTTTTTTATTGTCTCTGTTTATTTTCTCGTGTTCCTTTCTGTTGAAGAGCGTAGGCTCGAAACGTAAAAGACGTTCTCACCTTCCCGAGCGTTAAACTTATACACCTGTTTGTTGTTTACACACCTGTCCTCGTCTTTTGTGTTTTTGTCTTTGTATTTTTGTAATTCCAACTATAAATATATAAAGGGTAATGACCCACCGTCGGTTACGAATGACCATGGAATTGCACCGGGAAAGTGTCCCTCTGAGGCACAAGTCCGGACGTAACCGTCCCGTCTTTTGGTATAACCAGAGCAATTGTATATTACATACAATATGTAAAAGATTATTTTATTTTAGAAGATGTGTGACCAAAATGCCGTACAGTGGAGACGTATTCGAAACTATATAGATACGAACTTCGTAACCATACACCTAAGCCTGCGTCCATTATTATGTATGATATAAGATACGATCGATAACCATATTCACGGACATGAACGGGCTCAACCATGGGTTTGATCAGAAAAGACCAGCCTGATGCTAATAAATATCACCGACAATGGTAGCAGTATATTTCATTATCATATTGTTACATCATATATTCATTATCATATTGTTACATCGTATATTCATTATCATATAGTAACATTCATTATCATGCTATTACGTCATGTCGCAGAATCTGTAGATCGTCAGGTAGAGTCGGTTGTGTCCCAGCGTTGCTTAATAATCATTTTTTCTGTTCTGAGTTCCAAAGCCTCCCAAGTCCACTTTGCTCTTTTATTCTTCTGGGAGGTGGAAACAATAAAATAAACTATTAATCAAATACTGGAATCGATTAAACTTTTGGCCTTCGGCCTGTACTGGAGATTGTTATCATTCTAAATTATAAGTTTTATGACTTGATAAATTCGATGCTTGTACAATAGTCTGTAGATGTTGTTGCATACGTTGTTGCTGTTGATCTTCTTGTCGCTGCTTGCGGCAGCAACTGTTGCCGTTTTACTTTATCTCCAGGCCAGTCCTGAACAAACAAATTTATTTCCGAAAATCTTTCCAGACGTAACCGTCCCGTCTTTTGGTATAACCAGAGCAACGTTATCCTATATGCATTGGCCGTTATTCAGAATTTACCGTATTTGATGTAAGTGGGTACTGAGGAAAACTTGAGTGCTGTTTCGAGGTGAAGAGACAGCGCAAAGAGACATATGTGAAGAGAAAAAGGTGAAGTGACATGGGAAACCATTTTTAAGAAGCAGACTGTAATGGCACATGACTCATGATCAGACGAGCAACAATACTATAGCAGAAAAGAATGCATTAAACACACACACACACACACACACACACACTGTCTCTCTCTTTCATATATACATACAACAAATACATATATATATATATATATATATATATATATATATATATATATATATATACAGTATGAAAACCAATGACAGCAACAGATTATATTTTGTATATATATATGTAATTGATATATGGCGCTCCAGCATGGCCGCAATCAAATGGTTGAAACAAGTAAAAGGATAAAAGAATATATGTGTCTGTGTTTAAAATATATATATATATATATATATATATACATACACACATATACATATAGACATACATATATATATACATGCACACACATACACACACACACATACATATGAAAGGATAAATATAAGTATTTCTGTGTGTGTGTGTGTGTGTGTGTGTGTGTTTGTGTATATGTCTGTTTGTGTATTTGAAAGAGAGAGAGAGAAAGACAGCGAGATGGGAGAGAGAGAAAGAGAGATGCTTATAATGTTGAATGTGCTATAGTTGGATGCGCACACTTTGGACGACAATCAGCGGGCATAAGTGTGTAAGAACAACTGTATACACACACATATATATATATACATATATATATATATATATATATATATACATACATATAGATAGATAGATATAGACATATATTTGTATGTATATATATATATATATATATATAGATAGATAGATATAGACATATATTTGTATGTATATATATATATATATATATATATATATATATATATAATTTCGTTCTTTGTGTGTGAATATGTGTGTTTGTGAAATTAGATGGAATGAAGCAATTGTTGTGTAAGTCTCCATAGTCAACGTAAATTATCTCAATCAGTCTCCTGCTAATGAAGATTGTATATAATATATTGCTTTGCAATTATCACAGGCAGTTTTAATTTACTGACGCTGTCTGAAATTTGCATTCTTTAGCATAACTAATTAACGGTATCAATCGCATAAAGTCTCTATATATGCGACACTGTGCACTATATATATATACATAAGCATGTATGTATATGTATATACATTGATACATAATTATACATGCATAAACACACATATATATATATACATATATATATATATATATACGTACATACTTAAATATAGACACACACACACAGACAGATGGACATAAACACATATTTTGAATTATAAATATGTGTGCGTGTGCGCGCGCGTGTGTATGTATGTGCGTTACTCTGTAAGTATGATTGTGTATATGTATATATATATATACACACACACGTGCATACACAGATTACACACACATACATACATGCATACATACATACATGCAAACAGTATTATACAGATATACAGAACACGTAATACATTCATCCATTGTATAGCGCATATACATCGTATTAAATAATTTAAAATTATTCACCGAGTCTCTTTGAGTCTGACTGTATGTGTACGTATGTATGCATGTATGTATGTACATTTGTATGTATGTATGTGCGTTTGTATGTATGCATGTGTGTATGTGTGTATGTATGTATGTGTATAAGTATGTAAATGCAGAAACGGTCATAGATGTATATTTATATATATTTATTATATAAACCAATGTTCAATGAAATTTGCATAAAACACTTATTTCTCGGGTTAAACTTTCTTTTAATTTTTTTTTTTTACAGTTTATGGGAAACACAAAATCGAGGAGTTTGCGTAAGTGTGTAAATGCGGGTATGTATGTACGTGTGTTTGAATATGTGTTTGTGCACGTGTGAGTATTTTAGCAAACAGGATTTTAGCGCTAAATTATTCGTCATAAAGAGAAGAGAGAAAACGCGTATATCAAATACTATAAACGTACTTTTGTATAGAAACACACAGACTTATTCACACGCACACACACACACGTCAGTATGCGTATATGTGTATGCATGCGTGTGTGTATACGCATGTATACATACTTATATATAAAGTATGTTTATGCTTGCATATATATATATATATATATATATATATATACAGTTATATACATTTATACGCACATATATATATATACATACATATATTGTGCATATATATTGCTAATATATACACACTTACATTGTATATCTATGTGTAAACACACAAACACACATATATCCATATATTGTATATAAATATACATATAAATATATATATATATATACTTATATATATATATATGTATATATATATATATATATATATATATACTTAT
>NC_068999.1:43038033-43040434 GCF_001194135.2 Octopus bimaculoides
TATATATATATATATATATATATATATATATATATATATATATATATGTATATATATATATATATAGCGTTTGTGAGTGAGTTTGTAATTATTTCTATAGATGTAATATGTTTGTCGGATTAAATATCTGGTTTTGTAATTGTAGTTGTTGCTCTGGTGGCTGGTGCTGGCGTTGTAGTTTGATTAAAATTTCGTTAAAACTATTGAAAATATTATTAGTTCTAATTCTTTACAATTTCCCACTTTTCAAACCCCTCGGCTATCGTAGATTTTATTCTAATTCCAGCACAATTCAATTCTTTTTAAGCAAAAATGATATATGAAATGCATAAAATTTCACGAAACCCCACTGCAAAGTAACGAACACAACACTGAGAAAGACAGAAAAGGAGAGGGGGGAGGACAGAGATAGGAGAGGGAGAAAGATGAAGAGGGGGAGATTGGGAGAGAGAGAGAGAGGAGGAAGGGAGGAAGGAATTGGTTAGAACAATTGAATTTTCATGTGCAATGCTAGTATGGTTCATGGTGGTTTCTGTGAACGGAGCACATGGCATTTGGAGTAATAATTCACTCAATCTATAGCAAAGTGTTTAGAAAATTAGTAGTGTGTGTGTGTGAGAGAGAGAGTGAGAGAGAGAAAGAGAGAAAATCCCGCATGAAGCAGCTTTGAATATAATATATTTGTGTAAAGCCATGTCCAACTTGTGCGGTTGTAATCGGTTGCGACATCA
The DNA here is from genome assembly GCF_001194135.2 of Octopus bimaculoides. NCBI lineage: Eukaryota > Metazoa > Mollusca > Cephalopoda > Octopoda > Octopodidae > Octopus > Octopus bimaculoides. Next base: position 43,038,765 of record NC_068999.1, read on the forward strand.
CATATCACAGCAAGAGCAGTCTTGCTATTACACATGCCGTGTTTTAAATGCTTAAAGCTGTTGCTACATGTGTTGTGTTATGAACATGTATTGCTTTTACTCTGTATACCATGTTATAAATACTACTTGTCACCAAGAGGCGAGGTGGAGCTGGTGAGATTGTTAGTGCACCGGAGGACATGCTTTGCGGCATTTCATCGCACCTTCTAATTCTTTGACTGGTGGTGGCGGTGGTGGTGGCGGTGATGAAGCTTGTGATGACGATAATGGGGGATAATGTGCCTGTCGTTATAATGGCACCACAATCATAATGATGATGATGATGATGATGATGATGATGATGATGATGATGATGATGATGATGATGATGATGATGATGATGATGATGATGATGATGATGATGATGATCATCATCATCATCATCATCATCATCATCATCATCATCATACTAATCAGCAGCACCAATAAAATAATGTTACTATAGTCGTGATAATGATAAAACTCATCACCATCATCGTCATCACTATAATCATCATCATCATCATCATCATAACCATCATCATTATCATCGTCGTCGTCGTCATCATCATCATCATCATCATCGGCTGCGTCATCGTCACCAGCGTCGCCAGCATCTCGACCTTGAGAACAAAGGAGACGTTGGTCACGCCGTGATGAGGTCAGCGAGAGTGTGAGAAACAGCTCAAGTGAAAAAGGTTCAATGGCTTTTGCCACAATCCCAGATTCCAAAGAATACAATTCGGACGCTGACCTAAAGGAAACAAACTCCACCATTTCTCCATCTGACAATCATATGGTGGCCCAAAAATCCATGAGATTATTTCCGGTGAGCGTCGCATTATACAGGATTAAGAAGAATACATCCAATGGAGAGAGAATAACGTTTCTATTCTTCTCTATAGAGAAGCTTCAAATGGTATTTGTTCAACAAGAATCTATTGTAGAATTCCTGCAAGGTTTAGGACGGAGAGAAGTAACATGACTTGGTTAAATTAGAAGACGATGTTGCTACGCATGAATGACGTATACAGGCGTCACTTCCGTGTCATTATAATTCGACGACATTCTGACAATAAGTTCAAATCTGTTTCTTCTTTCTGGCTTTGGTTATTCCTTAATGCTAATAACATTGGTGAAGTCGATTCCCTGCATCACTCAAACCAATCAATATTTTATTATATTATTTATCAATAGAGCTATTGTTCTTGTTCTTGTTGTATGGTGTAGTGGTTAAGAGCACGGGCTACTAATCCCAAGATTCCTGAATAATAATAATAATAATAACAGTAATAATAATAATGATAATGATAATAATAATAATGATAATAATAATAAGAAGAAGAAGAAAACGAGAAAGCAACCATACTCTGGGATATGCCAATACACACAGATAGAGAAATTAAGGCAAATAGACCAGATATAGTTGTCAAAGATCATGAAGAAAAAAAATGCTTTCTAATTGATGTATCAATACCAGCAGATGACAACGTTTCTCTAAAAGAAATGGAAAAACTTTCAAAATACAAAGACCTGGAAATAGAGATAACTCGAATGTGGAATCTAAAAACAGAAACAATTCCTATCATAGTAGGTGCCTTAGGTATAATAAAAAAATATTCAGACAAATACATAACAAAAACACCAGGACT
>NC_068999.1:43041202-43042215 GCF_001194135.2 Octopus bimaculoides
ACGGTGAAATAAACAAACAAAAAGGCTGTACAGCCAGACGTGGAGAAGAGTGTGTATATTGAACGCTGTGAAGCACGAACTGGAGAGGCGAAGAAGTGCGTGCGAAGCTTATATATATATATATATATATATGTATATATATATATATATATACATATATATATATATATAGTAAGGGCAAAAACCATACACTGTTACGGTTATACACTCGACAATGTATATAGAAGCTACTTTACCCACAAAAATTCTTGCCAAAACCAACTTGCACAGCGATCTGTGACCATGTTAACTCTGTTCAGTTCTGCTACTTTAATACAGATTAAATAAAGCTTTGCTTTTTTTTTTCACTGCTTATCTTCTTGTTATTGTTTCGTTGTCTTTTGTTTGTTTGCTTGTTTCTTCTTGGTGTTGCTATTGAAATGTTAGAAAGAGAGAGAGAGAGGGAGAAAGCGAGTGAGAGGGATTGAGAAAGAATGCTGTGCAAGAGATAAGGCATCTTTTAAACACAGATCTGACGCTTCAGGCGTTCAAAAATCATCAGCTGCAACGCCGCCATCACCAGCAGTATCACCGTATTAATACATCCGTATGAGGTTTTTCTCACACATACACACACACATGTATGTATGTATGTGTGTGTGTATACATTATGTATTTTATGGCAGATCTGTATGTGTGTGAGGGGTTGTTGTATACACATATGTTACATAAAAGACACAGATATATCAATATGTAGATATAGAAATATATAATCTATACGCATGCGCCGACATATATTTGCATACAAGTTTGTGTGAAAGTGTCTGTATAAAAATACATAAGCATATATAATACATGCATGTATTTATTTTTATATATATATATATATATATATATATATATATATCCTGAAACTACACACATATGTTCATGCGTACGTACATGTGTGTGTGTGTATACGTATACATATTAATACACACATATACCCACGCATGCATATATATATATATATATATATATACATGCACACATAG
>NC_068999.1:43042452-43048756 GCF_001194135.2 Octopus bimaculoides
GATATATATACACACATACTCATTTATCTCTCCCTCCACACATACACACACACTCACACACAAATGTATATGCACGTACACACCGTTACATAATACATGCGTATACACATATACATGCATATATACACACATATACCCATTTATCTCTCTCCACACACGCACACAAACATGTATACGTACATACCGTTACATACATACATACTTACATACATACATCCATACATACATACACACATACATACATACACACCGTTACATACATACATACATACATACATACATACACACACACACACATATCCGTGTGCTTATACCGACGAGCACAAGAGATTGCACGCGAACCTCCATAGTTGTTCATCCGCACTTTTGTCGCTTTATTTTTATGCTGGGAACTCTTCAAGAGAATCTTTTAGCAACGTTTTGTTATAGAATGTGTCTTCGCTAATGTTGTAGCACCACTCAAACATACCCGGGGTATTGTTGAGATAAGCCACAGCAGCATACATCCAACATGAACCGTAATCTTCAACCCTAAATTCATGGTTTATCACCAACCCATCTGCTCGCCTTTTTATACCTGACTATTATTATTATTATTATTATTATTGCTGTTGTTGTGACTGTTGTTAGTGGTGGTGGAATTATTGTTCATGTTGTTGTTGCTGGTGTACAAAGTATCCTTTCTTTTCAAGGCTCCGATTTTAATCTTAGTTCACTCACTAAAAGATGCCCTTTTTTTTTTATTATTTCTTTTTTTTTTCTTTGCTGTTTTCGTCGTCTTTGTTTCTTTTTTTCCCCCTTCTTTATATATATATACATATATATATATATATATATATATTTCGGTAGCAAATCAATAACGAACAATGAGGTTGTGACTTTCAGCCATCAAAACGACAAACACAGCTAACATCACCACCACCACCACAAACACTATTACTGCTACCACTACTACTACTACTACTACAATTACCATTCCTATGATCACAACGATGAGAGTAAACAAACAACCACCACCTCCACTGCTACCACTACCACTACTACTGGAACGGTAAAGAGCTCGCTTCAAAGTGAGATGGCGTGAAACAATCTACCTGTCTGTTGGCATCAATGTATCTACTCTTAAGTAGTATTACTTATGTGTCTCACAGTCCTTCCTTCGCTTATCTCTCTCTCTCTCACACACACACACACACACACACACACACACACACACACACACACACACACACACACACACACACACACACACACACACACACACACACACACACACACACACACACACACACACACACACACACACACGTATGTATGTATACGTATCTTTTTGTCTGTCATTTCTCAGTTCCTACACGAAAACATCTTGGGCTTCTTTCTACAATGACATTTCAAAATACATTGGAAGACCATTTTACAAAGGAAGTATAAGACCATAATCTTGTTTTATGAGCTTTTGGTGTCACCTACGTCGTAAGTCTGTCCCTTTGTCTCTGTTTGCCTGCCTGCCTGTCTGTCTGTTTGCCTGTCTGTCTGTAAATATGGATGTAAGAGCGCGTGATGTGTGTGTATGTATGTGCGTATCTATGCATATATATATATATACGATAGAGAGAATGAGAGTGTGAGCGTGTGTGTATATGTGTGTTTGTAACCATATATATACGTACGTATCTGAGAACGAATGTGTGTATGTGTGAGAGATAGAGAAAATGATAGTAAAAGTACGATCAAGGGAATGTTTACATGTACGCAAGTGTGTATGTTTAAGTGTGTATATACGTATGTATCGATGAGAGAGAGAAATAGTTTGTGTTCACGTGTAGGTATGTATATATGGGAGGAAGAGTAAGAGAGACAGAGGGGAAAGCGAGAGAGAGATAGAGCGCATATGTGCATGTGATGTACGCGTAGACGCAGTGCCGCCTGCGTGTGTGCACGCGTATGTATGTATGTATGTATATGAGACAATATGTATATATGTACGTATACATTGTGCGAGAGCGAGAGTGTGCGTGTGTGTGTTTATTTTTGCGTGTGTATTTATATGTGTTGTGTATTGTGTGTATGTGTGTGTGTGTGTGTTTGTGTGTTCCGTCCGAACAATCGTTTTTGTATGTGATATTTCGTCTCTGCCCAACCAAAGTCGGTGACATAACCGAATAGTTTAGAAATACACCTCGCAACAGAACTACAGGATTCACTAATTCAATCCCACTGCGCATATACTTGCACAAGGCAGCACACAGAACACGCATATACACATAGATACAATACACAGGAGCAGATAGAGGCAAAGTGGGGCAAATCAATGTCTAGTAAACTGCGTTCGTTGACAGAGTATTTATTGGCAAACAAATATGATGGACCCATATGCTACCAACAATGTTTAGAAGAAAAAGTTTACATACACAAGTAATAAATTACTAAGACGGCACAGGAGAATGATCTGTTCGGTTCTGCATATCAGATTCAATTTTTATAATGTCTACACAGACGTAATTTTTCATACTAATTACACACCATTAAAACGACGAGCTGGCAAAATCCTTGGCACACCGGACGAAATGTTTAACAGCATTTCGTCCGTTTTTACGTTCTAAATTTAAATTTCGCTACGGTTGACTTTACCTTTCACCTTTTCGGGGTCCAAAAAAATACCAGTTGAGCACTGGGGGTCGATGTAATCGATTTAGCCTTGTGCATGGTTTTTCGTAATTAACACGAAGACAAACTACTTAGGTGTTCTTTGTTTTAACTTGTTCCCGTCATTAGACTGTGGCCACGCTGGGGCATCGTGTTGAAGAATTTTAGTCGTACGAATCGAAGCCAGTACTTTTTCGTTTTATGCCTGGCATTTATTCTATCGGAATCTTTTGCTGAACCGCAAAGTTACGGGTACGTAAACACACCAATACCGGTTGTCAAGTGGTGATGGGAGGACTGACACAGACACACACACATAGATATATATACATATATATATATGACGAGCTTCTTTCAGTTTTCATCTACCAAATCCACTCACAAGGCTTTGGTCGGCTCGAGGCTACAGTAGAAAGTACTTGTCCGAAGTTTCACGCAGTGGGACTGAACCCGGCCGGTACTAAATGGTTGGGAATCAAGTCTCCTTACCACACAGCCGCATCTGCGACAACGGTGTAGAAATATTCAAAAAACAATCGGATCCGGTGTTTGAAACCGTAAGGATTACAGGAAAATTTCTTGAATGTTAGAACCACTGTGTCTGAATAAAAGACAGGACGGTCACGCTTGGAACGCTTTTAATTATGGGTTTTCTTAATCAGGGTTTACTTGTGAGTCAAAAGCGAAAGAAGAAACGTGCCAACCATTATATGGTTTGTAATAAGACGAAAGTATGGAATAGCAGGAGTGCTAGAAATGTAGGTGGTACTACTAACTCCGACAAGATAACTACAATCTCGAACGTAACTGGCAGAGGTTATACAACTACCGCAACAACAACAACTACTACTACTACCACTACTACTACTACTACTACTACTACTACTACTACTACTACTGCTGCTGCTGCTACTGCTGCTGCTGCTGCCACTGCTGCTGCTGCTGCTGCTTTAGTTTCAAAATTACAGTTATGCAGTTATAAAATTCTGTAAAGCCTAATTAATCATAATGAATGAAGAAACATTATCAGGAATTTTATCATTAATCCACTCAAAGCTGACCAGGAAGAAGTAAAAAACATGAGTCCGACATTTTCAGATAACGGTTTGACATTACAGAGATAAATTGTCCTCTCTCTCTCTCTCACTCCGTCTATGTCTATCAGTATATCTTTCTGTCTCAACCTCCTTCCATAGATTTGTTAATCCCTTGAACACTGGTAGCGCAAACCAACGGATTTTTCTTTCCTCTTTTTTTCCTTCCATTTTGTTTTTTTGTGGCATCTTAAATAAAACGATTGCCATCTGTCAGGTGTCAAAATCACATTTTATGTACATAATTTCTTCTTTAAACCAGTAATATGTTCAAACATACATTTTAGATTTCTTCTACTCCGACTTCTCCGTATTTTTCTCCTCCTCCTCCCTTTTCTCCTTTATCACTCCCCTTCCATTTTCTTCTCTTTTTACTTCTCCCTTTTCTTCTCATTCTCATTATTTTCCTCTTTCTTCACATCCCTTTCTTTCTTCCTCTTCTCTTTCATCTTCCCTCCTCCTCCTACGACTACTTCTATTCTTTCATCCTCTCCTCAAACTACTACTCTTTCTTCTTCTCTCGCCTTCCTACTTCATCTTCGTCGTCGTCGTCTTGAAATTTCTCGTAAACAATGGAGTGTATGCCCTCTATATCGTAGTTTAAGCATGACATGGAAAGTTGTTCAACAGCTACCCTGTGATTTCCATCGCAAGGTCGTTCGACCTTGCACAAATCGTAGTCGAATCTCTCTCAAATCATACTTTAATAACATTATAAAAGTCGGATCGTCGTTTTAAAAAAAGCATCGAGATAGTCACGGCCAGAACGCTTTGATAATATTTAGTAATATTTTGGGGAGCCGAGTTTGCCAACATAATTCCAAATAAGATCCAGTGGAGGCTAAGGTCGTCTTAAACAGGCGGGTCAGGTATTCCTCGTCGACGCCCGGGTTCGGCCCGAGATCGTCGTCGTACCTTCCCTCCACTAATCCACTATAGAATGCGTTAGTTGTGATGCAGTCGCTCAAGGTTGACCCGGGATGTTGAGTCCTCCTTTTAACGGGTGTTGGCAGCAAACGGATCGCCTAACCATCGGAACGCTTCCTTTCCACAAGAAGCGGAAGAGGATACGCTCCAGCTTGGTGATGGTAGGGTCGGGACAAGGAACGACGGTTAGGCGGTAGTAGATGACGGACGCGATGTACGTGTTCGCCACCTCCGCCCGACCTTTTAGGGACAGCTTCCTCTCGGCCCATTGCCGGGCTAGAGTGGCCACCCGTCTCGTTATCTCGTCCCAGTTCTTCTCCGTTTGGAGGTCCGGACCAAACCAGACCCCGAGCAACTCAACCGGACCGTCAGTCCAACGTCCCTCGACGGAGGCGCTGCTTGACGGCATGGGCTTGCTTCTCCAGGTGCCGAGCCGCAAGCCCACTGACTTATCCCGGTTGATTTTTGCTCCCGTTACCGTTTCGTAGTCTTTCAGTGTCTAGATAGATAGATAGATAAATAGAATAATATCAATTGGCTGAGCGTACAAATCCTCACTAAGTATTTTGTTACAGGGTAGAGATGCTTTGTCTTCACACAAGGCCAAATGCTACGAATATCATAAGCTCACAAATCTACTAAAGGATATGTGTGTGCGTGCGAATGTGTGTGTGTGTTTTGCTGAGTGTATATGTATTATTTCACTTGTTTCAGTCTGTGGCCATGTTGGAGCACTACTTTCTGGGCCATTTTTATTTTAAATCTCGTCATGGTCTCCTTACGTTTTCGTGCTCGTCTCAAGTCGATCAAATACACACTTTAGTGAGTGTAATCGACTACACTTTAGAAGGTAGGGTCCAAGCTACCCGTTAATTCACTGTGAGACACCAGCAAAAAACAAAAACAATAAATCAGTTGTGCAATTTGTATGTGTATCCGTTAAGGCGGACGATCTGGCTGAATCGATAGCGCGCCGGAAGAAATGCTAAGCAGCATTTCGTCCGTCTTTTCGTTCTGAGTGTAAATGCCACCGACGTTGGATTTACTTTTCATCCTTTCGGGGGTCAATAAAATAACTACCAGTTGAGCACTGGGATCGATGTAATCGATTTAACCTCCTCTCCAACCCCCAAATTGTCTGGCTGTGCGTCAAAATTTGAAACCAATGTCTGCTCATGCGTGCATGTGTGTCAGTGTGTCTGAGTATACATGCGCGACAATCTATGTATGTGTGTCAATGTGTCTGTGTATTTATATATGTATGTATGTATGTGTGTGTGTTACTGTGTCGGTGGGAATGGCAAGATACCCGTGTCGTACATTGACTTCTTTGTCCTAGATTTCACTCCGATAGAAAAAAAAAATTTTAAAAAAAGAAAAAAGTAATTTCGTTAAGACAATTATAGAAGTATAAGAAAGTAGCGATCGATTTCAATTGATTGAATGTTGTCTATAATTACAACCGATATTTATATATTTTATCTATTTCTTTATTTACTTACTTATTCAGGCATTAACGTATTTGCTTTTGATATATATATATATATATATATATATATAGGAACGTTAATCTATACTTAGATACGCACACACACATATTATATATGTATATATATATATATATATATATGTATATA
>NC_068999.1:43048970-43050937 GCF_001194135.2 Octopus bimaculoides
ATATATATATATATATATATATATATATATATATATATAGATAGATATATTCATAAGTATATATACGTATACACACACACAAACACATGTATATATAGTATACATATACTTCAGAATGTAGGCATACATATTAATACATATGCATATATACATACATATATAGAGAATCAAACACACACGCGCGCAGACGCGCACACATGCACACACACACACACACACACACACATATAGGTATACAGAAATATACATATATATCTCTATATCCACACGTTTCGCTATATGTATGCATACACACACACGCACATACATACATGTATATATAGGTATACACATGCACAAATAGATCTCACACACGTTTACCTATATATATATATATATATATATATATACGCTTACACACGCGCGCACACACACATACATATACATATATACATACACGTACACACAGACACACACACACACACACACACACATATATAAAATTCATATATTATCTTTCGTTTGAGTTGTGTTTGTTTGTTTTTCTCTCCTTTCGTTAGTTAACTTTTGAAAACGAATTTCACGCCACGTAACTTTTAATGATTGCACTTGGTATACAGTTCGGAATGTTTTGTTTTTTTTTACTTCTTGCAGAGATGAAGGGAGGATGAGGATGGGAGAGGGGGTGGTCTTAGTCATTGCTTTATATTTGTTTTTGTATTAATCTATCATTGCAATTTTATTCATTTACTTATTTATATATATATATATTTATTTAGTTTTTTGCAAATTCTTCCTGATCAGTTTTCGTAGTTCACTGCATCACTGATTTGCAAAGCTCTTCAAGAAGCCAACTTGCTATAAATATTACTACTACTATTATAGCTACTAAGAAAATTCACTCAGGTTTCTTCTAAGCAATTTTTTTTAACAACAACCGGCGTCTTTTGATTTCGACCACGTGATTTTGGCCCCGCTTAATAATTAACAAACAGCATTACTATATTCTTTGCTTTGCTTTACATCTACGCTTTATATCTCGATTTTTTTTTACCATGTTTATTCTTATTATTATCACTCTTCTTCTTTTTATTATTATAAATTATTATTATTATCTATAATATTATTCTTCGCGTTCCTACGTTTCTGACTGTTTCGTCCGTGCGTTACGCATACACCAAGGGAGGTAATAACTTGAATTGAATGAGAAGTTGGAGAACGGGTTACAAAGAAAGGGACGAAAAACGTGAGAGAGAGGGAGAGAGAGAGTTCTATATTATTAAAAAGCGTGAGAAAGAGAATGTCGATATTATTTTGCATTTGTGTATTAAAAAAAAGCAGACACAATGTGATGAAGGTCTATAAATTTATGGTTTAAAAGACACATTGGTGATTGATAATTAAGCTAAAATGAAATAATCTCGGTTAAGAAATATCAGTGGACGTTGCACTTTCATCTTTTACGTGTTTCAAACCAAAATTTGTGGCCAAACAGACAGACAGGGAGGCAGGCAGGCAGGTAGGTAGATAGGTAGGTGTGTAGTAGGTGAGTCTGGGTGACCCAAGATGTCTAGGGTTCCTTGGTAACTTCTGAGTGATCCTACCCCACCCCACGCAAACCAGGACATTTTGTTATTATACTCTTTTACTCTTTTACTTGTTTCAGTCATTTGACTGTGGCCATGCTGGAGCACCGCCTTTAGTCGAGCAAATCGACCCCAGGACTTATTCTTTGGATGCCTAGTACTTATTCTATCGGTCTTTTTTGCCGAACCGCTAAGTTACGGGGACCTAAACACACCAGCATCGGTTGTCAAGCTATGGTGGGGGGACAAACACAGACACACAAACACACATACATATATATATATATATATATATATATATATACATATACGACGGACTTCTTTCAGTTTCCGTCTACCAAATCCACTCACAAGGCTTTGGTCGGCCAAAGGCTATAGTCGAAGACACTTGTCCAAAGTGCC
>NC_068999.1:43051496-43069931 GCF_001194135.2 Octopus bimaculoides
AGAAAGAAAGAAAGAAAGAAAGAAAAAAATGGGGCAGGTAAGAATGGAGCCAATCGGTCGGTCAGAAAGAGCAGAGAAGACAAAACAAAATGCAAATTACGGGTACAGAGCAAAAGAGAAGAAGTCAGGTCAGAGGTCAAAGGAAGCCGAATTTAGAAATAAGGAGGGGGGAGGCAGAGAGGGGGAGGGGGAGGAGGGGAGGAGGAAGAGAATGTACGCCGTACGCGCCAGTCATTTGTGTATTAATAGTTCTCTATACATACATACATACAGTTATATATATACATATATATACACACACACATATATGTATATACACGCATATATATATATATATATATATATATATACACATATATATGCGCACATGCACACACATACGTATATATATATGTATATATATATGCAAACACACACACACACATGTACAAATATACATGTGTATGTGTGTGTGTATGTGGGTGTGCGCGCGCGTTGTTACCTCTGCACCTGTACAGGTGGTTAAGACCGGGAGATGGTAATTAACATGGCTTGTCTTCCATTTTGTTTATTGTTTGTAATTGTTGCTCAAACTATGTTAATTACAACCTTCGGAAGCAAAAATACAAGAAATAAAAAAAGATAAAGAAAAAGAAAACACGCAAAATTATACACACCTGGACATACACAAGCACACACACACACACACACACATACGCTCGCGCACACATTTCCATGTCTGTCCCCACACATACCACACTTATATATGGGTTCACTACAAGACATACCTGGTGCATGGAATCTAAATATGTGTGTGTGTGTGTGTATGAGTGAATGTGTGTGTGTGTGTGTGTGTGAGTGTGTGTGCAAACATAATGAGTTCCGATATACACAGACCCACACATGCACACACAAACACACACACACACACACGCACACACAGACACACGCACACATAGGCGCACACGCACACATACACACAAGCGTATTTCGCCTCCGTATCAGCTAGAGAGAGTTTAGGATGTCACTTAACCGGCTAGAAATAGCAGCCAAATGCCATTTAATTCTCACAGGCACACACACACACACACACACACACACACACACATGCACACACACACGCACACCGTCTTAATAAATGGCAACACATTACATCAGATAATGATGTAACCCTAAATACTAAATAAAAAATGTCGAGATGGACACGGTTGGAATGGAGCTTATTCACATATCTGCTCGGTAAGTGTTGATCTTGCAAGAAATAACTGTAGGTGTAGGAGTGGCTGCGTGGTAAGTAGCTTGCTTACCAACCACATGGTTCCGGGTTCAGTACCACTGCATGGCACCTTGGGCAAGTGTCTTCAACTATAGCCTCGGGCCGACCAAAGCTTGTGAGTGGATTTGGTAGACGGAAACTGAAAGAAACCAGTCGTATATATGTATATATATACGTATGTGTGTATATGTTTTTATGTCTGTGTTTGTCCCACCAGCATCGTTTGACAACCGATGGTGGTGTGTTTACGTCCCCATAACTTAGCGGTTCGGCAAAAGAGACTAGTAGAATAAATACTAGGCCTCCAAAGAATAAGTCCTGGGGTCGATTTGCTCGACTAAAAGGCGGTGCTCCAGCATGGCCGCAGTCAAATGACTGAAACAAGTAAAAGAGTAAGAGAGTAATAAACATGAGTATCTATAATGGAATATTTCAGTTTTGTTTGAATTCCTCTCTTGAGAACGTTAAGAAGATTAATAAAAGGAATTTTAGTTGATTCTAACAGAACAAGCAACGTGAGGTAAGAAGCTTCCTACCCAACCACACAGTCCGGGTTTCAGTCTCGCAACGTGCCACCTTGGGCAAGAGTCTTCTACTATAGACACGGGCCGATCAAAATCTTGTTAGTGGATTTGATAAACGGAAGCAGAAAAAGTCCCGTAGTATGTGTATAAATATGTGTGTGTGTGTGTCCTAATCCATCGAGGGTCCATCCGTGAGCCTTCTCTATTATTCAAAATACAGAGTATCAAGGACTAAACTTTTAATTAGCCCTGATTTTTTCCCCCTCATAGATGCTAACTTCTGATTTGCGAGGGTTTTAGAAAACTATACTTACATGCCCGTTAGTGACCACCTCGTTGATTCGTCAGTGGAACGAAAGGATTTCTTATTGAATTGCATATTGTAGCAATAAACTCAGCACAAAGTCACACTGACATGATAGGATCTCGGGGTCACGTCGACATATTTTCAATTACTTATGACCTTATCTACGTTCTGTATTTACTCAACAATATACATACAAACACACACACACATAGATATATACATATATATATACATATATATATACATATATAGATATATATACATATATATATGTTTATATATACACACACACACTGCAAACAATTGATTCCATATTGGTTACCCTGCATTTCTTATTATAATTTGATATTCATCACACAGTTCTTGTTTACACGGCGTAAAATTACTAGGAAACAACTGAGTGTTGACAGAAATTTGAGCAACGAAGGGGACGTTGAGAGATTCTATTTGTCATTGAAGCATGACAGCTGCGCCCTTCAGTATGTATTAACGCTGTATGAGACCCAGATTAGAACACTGGAGCAACAGTGATCTCAAAAAGCAATTCACTTTCTCGCCAAGGAAAATGTTACTTAACAACAAAACGAACAATAAGGCAGTTAACTGTGAAGTTTCTGGTTGGGTAGTTGTAATAACAACAACAACAACAACGACCAGAAAAGTAAATTTTCTACTCTAGGCACAAGGCCCGAAATTTGGGGGGAGGGGGCAAGTCGATTAGATCGAACCAGTACGCAACTGGTACTTAATTTATCGACCCCGAAAGGATGAAAGGCAAAGTCGACCTCGGTGGAATTTGAACTCATAGCGTAAAGACCCAGAAAAGTAATATTACCATACTAAAGATTTAGTATGGGGTGCCAGCAACTTTCATGATATCTCATTTTGAATGCAATTTTTATCAGCATAACTACAGGTGTACACCAACTAGTTTTGTTTCCTCATAACTTTCTGTAAAATGGATATTTGTATATTAAATTTTCTAGCCCACGAAGTAGGACTGAACCCAGGACCAATGCTTTGGGTCGAAGTAATCGACTTACTCCTTCTCCCAAAATTTTTGGCATTGTACCTTTAGTAGAAAGAATTATTATAGATTTCTCTGAGGCGTCGAGCTAGCAGAACTGTTAGCACGCTGGATGAAATGCTAAGCGAAATTTGACCCGTCGCTACCTTCCGAGTTCAAATTCCGCAGAGGTCGACAAATTAAGTACCAGTGAAACACTGGAGTCGATGTAATTTTGACCAGTCTCCTCCCACCAAATTTGAGGCTTTGTGCCTATAGTAGAAAACATTATTAGACGAGGTCGTTAGCTCGATAGGCTAACTGCTTGGCAGCATTTGGTTCGCCTTTATGTTCTAAGTTCAAATCCTGCTGAGGTCGATGTTGCCTGTCTGTCTATCGGGGTAGATAAATTAGGTACCCGTTGAACACTGGGGTTGATGTAATCGAATATCGACTCACTAAAATTTGAGTCCTTCTACCCCCAATGGAAAGGATTATTAAAGATTTCTGTTCTTAATTAAATTTGGAATTAGCATGATAAGAAAAAGAAAATATTTCGTATAATAAAAATAGATTTGAAAGTAATGGCGGACAAACAGACAGATCGCTAGATAGATAGATAGACACACAGATATAGATAGGGAGCTAAACAGATAGATAGATAGATAGATAGATAGATAGATAGATACGTACCTAGATAAACAGGTAGGTACCTAAATAGATAGATAGGTAAATAGATAGATAGATAGATAGATAGATAGACAAACCGACTCGGGGTCAGACGAACAGACAGACAATCAACGGCAGCTATATTCCCTTTTATATTGTTTTGCGATTGCATGGGTGCAAATACAAAAGCTGGTATGCACTGAATTACGTATTAACTTTTGTATTTGCACAAAGTTAAAAACTGATTTTGCATGTTTGCATGTAAGCATACATACATTAATATGTCTTAGTCGATCACATCCACCTACATACATACATACATACATACATACATACATATATGAGCACGTACATACGTGTATGTTTTAATGTACCTTGTTTTATTTTCCGTGTTATTCCGTTTAACATATTCACAACTGATAGATAGATAGATAGATAGATGGAGAGATAGATAGATAGATGGAGAGATAGATAGATGGAGAGATAGATAGATACGCGCATACATAAATACATACATATTATAAACGCTTGATTGTGGAGGGATACGTGCATGCACGGCCTTCAACGTATGCCTCGGGGAACATGCAGGGAGAGGCCGAAGACAAAAACAAAACAAAAAAAAAACAAAAACGTGGGGTTGGTGGCTAGGACAACGATGGAAGAAACGATAAAGCGAGAGGGTGTCGAACGTTCGAACCGACTTAAGAGTTAACGACGAAGAAAGAGAGAGAGAGAGAGAGAGAGAGAGAGAGGGGGGCGGGTTTTAGGATCATAGTATTAGCAAATAGCACAGTTGTCCTTTCTTCTAAGCTCCAAGGCGAGTAATGAATGATTCATGCCGCTGACTGCTTTGCAAGTATTTTTCAATGGTCTCTCTAAGTCTCTCCCTCTCTCTCTCTCTCCCCGCTTTTTCCTTGCCCAAATGCCATGCCGTATTCTAGAGAAGATGCGCTTAACTGCATGCACTCTTTACCTGCAGGCTATATACATCTTCTCCACAGCGTTATTGTGTCACCAAACTAGATTTTTTTTCGTTGTTGTAGTTGTTGTTTTTGTCAATGATGTATATTAGTAGCTATTGTGTTGTGTCTTCTAAAGGACGAGAAGTTGGAAGAACAAAAGAGGAGGGGCGAGTTTCAAAAAAACAAACAAAAAAAACTTGGGGAATATGAGGAGGAAAAGGACGAGAAGAAGGACCGAGAGGATGAAGAGACAATAGTGACCCCCTAACCCTCAATTATACCCCCCACCCCCACTCTAAAAAAACACACACACAGAAACAAACAGAAACTAATGAAAACAACAGGAGAGAAACGCAAACAAAAATAAAACAAGAACATAAAAAAATACAAACGAATAAGCATAACAACAATTGCGACGTATGGCCGTATGCAAGAGTTAACATAAACACACACACACACACACACACACACACATATATATATATATATAGGTATGCAGTCATTTACAAACACACATTTACAGGCCAACCAAGGAGATTGAGACACAAAGACACACACACACACACACTCACACATCATGAGAACATATATTTACATGCATTATCCCGTTATCAGCCAAGATACATGTGGTGGAATTTAAACATACATGTAAACTATGATTAAATGTGTGTGCGTGTGTGTGTGTGTGTGTGTGTGTGTGTGTGTGTGTGTTTGATTTTTATGTTTGGTTAAAATAGAAACAGTTTTACATTAATCTGATGGCTTACCCTATAATTTTGGAGAGTACGTATTTTGTTATTCTCAAACAAGAATATAAATATTACTGATAGTGACTTCGAAGTTTCGGCCAGTCCAACGAAGGCCGAACTGGCTGAAACGTGGACGTCCCCGCTCAGTAACATTCTTGCTTGAGAATAATAAACGAACAAACATATATGCATAGTTGGCCTCGGTAGCGCAGTAGGCAGCGCGTCAGTCTCATAATCAAAAATGAAATCTGAAGGTCGTGAGTTCGATCCTCACCTGGGGCATATTTCTTTTTAACTGGCGGCGCCCCAGCAGGGCTGCAACCTCAAGACTGAAACATATAAAAGAATATATATATGTACATATATGTATATATATATGTATATATATATATATATATATATATATATATATATATATATATATATATATATATATACGTGTATATATATGTATATATATAACTTGGTATGATAAGTGCAATGCAGGAAGATCTCGGTCCTTAAGTAATTTGTATGATTTACAACCGAAAAATAAATTTGTGGATAAATAGACAGATATAAAGAGAGACAGTCACAGATTGATGAAAAGTAATATTTTATCCACCGTTATGTGTCTGTCTTCTTGGAAGTGTCCCCTTTTTGTACCTGGAACCATAAAACATACCCATGCACACGCATTCATGCTGCATATATATATATATATATATATATATATATATACATATGTGTATGTGTGTGTATACATGTATATATACATTCGTAAACATGAGCGTGTGTGTGTGAGGGAGAGAGCTGTGTGTACATATGCATTTATGTAGGCATTATGCATGTATGTATATATGTATGTATATACGTATGTATTTATTATATATGCATGTATGTATGCATGGCATCTTTACATACAGATGAACAGATTAGTAATCAATTCATTCATATAGTTTGAACACATGCATGCGTATTAAAATATATTTCTCTCACCATATGCGTGTGTATGCGCGCGTATGGGTGTGTGTGTGTGTGTGTGTGTGTGTGTGTGTGTGTGTGTGTGTATACATTAGTGTGTGAATGTATTCCTCTAAATATTTATACGAGCGAGAACAGAAGCCCGCACGCACCAGTGTGTTTACACCATACACAAATGATAGATGACTACCTCGAAATCTCTCAGTACTATTATGGTCTATATATATATATATATATATATGTACAATATTTGATGCTGCGCAAATCTATATAAAACAAACGGCAGCGCTGCCTGGCGGGCAATTTATTCGTTATTCGCTCAGGAAGTCCATCTTGCATGTGCGAGCAGTGTTGTTATGCCTCCAGAATCTACCAAGCTTCGCATCTAATTCCGCCGATACAGCGATATCGTCTGATACACGGGATTACGTAAAGGCTTTCGTGGGATAGGGTCGAGGTGGGGTTGTTTTGGTGGGGGTGGGGGGTTTGTTGTTGTTGTTGAAGTTGTTCGTCGTTTCTTTGTTTTTGTTGTCATTGTTTGCTTGTTAGTTTTTAAGTCCAGCTTTTTTTTTGCTTTTTTCGGATGAGAGGTTTAGCCGAATCTATGTTGGAGAATCTTTTGTTAGTGTATCTGATATCATCAATATCATCATCATCCTGTTCCAGCATGGCCGCAGTCAAATGACTGAAACAAATAAAAAAAGAATAGAAAATAAAATAAAATGCTAATAATATTTAATAATGAAAATACAAGATTTCTAAAACAACGAACGGCTCTAACGGTCCACAAGAGCAAAATAAGAATCAAAATGGTCCATAGATAAAAAGTGGTTGAGAAACGCTAGACTAAGCCGTTCAGGGCGGTGTCCCAGAATGGCTGCAATCCAATGAGTGAAGCGAGTTAAAGGTACAAGATAAACCCATCCTACACTGAAAGACTCGCGCGCACGAGCATAGAGCATTAAAAATATGTTAAAACTGTATTTCAAGAAACAATATTTTATTTCAGTCAAATTACGTGAAACTGTTTATACAACAACACCACAACAATAACAACTATAATAACGAACAATAACAACAAGTTGAAGAATGCGAAATGCAGCACCAAGCAACAACAGATGCATTAAACATCTGTGCAATTTATTGCAGCGATGACATCAAGAGAGAGAGGGAGGCGGGGTGGGTGGGAGAGAAAGGAAGACGAGTGCGAGCGGCGGTTTGGTCAATCTTGAAATGGTTTGGAAGAAAGCCAAAGCCGACTGTTTGAGACTAAACTGATCATGTAGAGAGGAGGATCTACAACGTGAAGCACGACCACGTAGTTTACACTTAACAGATCCATAGTTTCTGTTCGGTAGAATTGTCAAAAGATTCTAATGTTTGTAAAAGCTTATAACATGTAAATACTGTGAATGACAAACTGGAATAACAGAATAGGTTTTAGTTTCACCGACCACCACCACCACCAACAACAACAACAACAACAACAACATTTCGCTTTCACAGCAAGCAAGATTGTTGTTGCTTCATAGGAATTGATCGTGGACTATGGCTTTACTCGACTGGAAGAGTTCCAGGTAAATTACACATCAGAGGTTGTTGTCGCGAACAAGACCACCCTTAAATACCAACATCGACAGCGAAAAAGATAAAAGAAGAGAAAAATGCGAGAGCCGCGATTCAAGGTTACACAGACACAGAGAGACAGAGAGACAGAGAGACAGACAACGTATAGATACGTTTAGTTAGATAGGATATTTGTGGGCCTCTGTACGTGTGTGTATGTGCATGTGTACGTGTGTATGCATATATATATATATATATGTATATGTATGTATGTATATACACATACAAATACATATGTATGGGTACGTGTGCATGTATATATATGTGTGTGTGCGTGTGTGTGCGTGTGTGTGTGTGTGTCTATCTATCTATATATATAAATAGATATATATATATATACACAAACACACACACATATATATAGACATATATATATATATATATATATACACACACATATATATATATACATATATACACACACATATATACATATATATATGTATACATGTATACAAATACATGGATGTGTGCTTTCATATATATATATATATATATATATATATACAAACATATACAAACATTCATACATAGATATACAGAGAGAGAGAGAGAGAGAGAGAGAGAGAGAGAGAGAGAGAGAGAGAGAGAGAGAGAGAGAGAGAGAGAGAGAGAGAGAGAGAAAGAGAGAGAGAGAAAGAGAGAGAGAGAGAGAGAAAGAGAGATAGAGAATCTTTATTTAAAGATATCTGGTGATTCAGATCAACATATCAACATTGGCGAAGAAGACAAATAGTTAAAGTTGTATAAAAAGAAAAAAAAAGAAAAAAAAAGTTCGTAGAGAACCGCTGCTAAGTGTTGGATTCACGCCACGGCTGATGGCCAAGTTAGTTTCAACTTCTTCAACAGATCAACCATAAATGTTGTTTGCAAAATCCGTCACTCTTCTGGAAATATATATCTTTTTATCAATTCACTTCAGAAGTGAATTTTTGATCTGTAAGTTTTTCAAACAAAAAGTCCCCCAGTCCATAATTGCTTCTTTTTGATGCGCTTTGAGCATGTGTCATATGAAAAGATGATTTCGCATGCTACTCTGTCTATTTAACTTAATGAGATAGGCGGGTCTCTTACAACCTCTCCTAGATTCCTTTACATCTAAATTATTTGTTTTAAAATGTATCAAAGATAATTCTGCTGCTCTTCTACTCTGCTGAGTAAGGACGGAATGGATGAATGAGTAAATTACCCAGGCTTTTCGATCTAAGGGTTCTTCAGCTCTTATTTGATCACAAATAAGTGCTACTATGTGCGTCTTTGAAGAAACGATGTGGAAGTACCCCCCCCCACACACACACAGACACACACACACGTATTTGGTGCTAACCAGTCCATTGCTTTGTTGTTGTTTGTGGTGCTTACTTTAAAGTTTATGGTTGCGAAATATGACGTGACTGTAGTGCCGCATTGCTTAAGTACGATTTCTTGGTACAAGAACCAGACAAAACTATGGACGCATGGCATTTCTACCGAAAGATCTCGTAATGAAATATTGGATAGATATGTCTGAGAAAATAAGTGTTATGTCGATGCGATTGTTCACATTTTAACACAATAAAAAGAAAAAATTATAACTAAACTCCCCTTTCAACTACATAAACAGCAAATTAATTAGCGTATCCAGTACGCCATGGTTAAAAGGTAGTAATAGTAGTAGTAGTAGTAGTAGTAGTAGTAGTAGTAGTAGTAGTATAGTGGTAGTTTGGTAGGAACCACTAGTTAATTAACAAACGGTTAGTCATCATAAAACGCCCTTTGATCATCTTTGATCAACTTCCGCTAAGCCAGTCTTGTCATTTGAAACCTTTACACAAGGCAAATGACAAAACCGCCATATTTATTTCTTTAATTGCTCAGCTAGCGAAGTCGACACACTCCGTTACACGATGGCTATCGATTAATTTCATACACTTTTTTTTTTTGGCTCTTTTTTTTTATTATTGGAGAGGATTTGTACGTTTTCTCTCATCGATAACCTTCGCTTCTTTATCTATTCATCTATAGCAATTCTGTTCTTGCTGTTGGTATACGGCGGGGAGAGATTTTAAAACTTTATTTGTATTTTAATTCCAGTATAGTGCAGTTATCAATTTAAATGAGAGAGAGAGAGACCTATGAGAAATATTGTAATCAATATCAATCAGAAAATATCTATATATATATATTTTTTTCATTCTTTTGTTTTTAATTGGTAGACAGAGAAAGAGTGGGGCGGCAGCGATCATAATTCTTTAAAACCCTTTTCTTTTGAAACAGATAACTCAGCTGAAGGTTATTCGGTTAATGTTCACTTTGTATAATACGGTTAGTGCGTAGTGAATGGCGACAGAACGTGGGCGGAGACGTAATTATAGAGAAGAGTTCTGACGAAGGGGAATAACTAGTGTCATAAAAGGGACATACTGGTAGCGAAGTCGGACAAAATGCTTAGCGGCGTTTCTTCCGGTGCTTTACGTTCTCGGTTCAAATTCAACTGAAGTCGACTTTGACGGTCATCCTTTCGGACTATGATTCTCCTCTAAGAATTGCTGGTCTTGTGTCAAATTTAAAGCAGTTATTTAGCCCTAGGTTAGCTCAGACTGAGCAGATCGATAATTAAAAGCATCCTAACCTTGGCTATATGTTTTTTCAGACGTAGCTTACTTCTAACACGAAGTATCTTTTATCATTCAGTAGGATATGATGTGAAGGAAATTTAGCTGTTGTTTCTAGCTATCAAGCAACCGCGTACAGGATCCCATATGAACCCGTGAGAACAAGACGTTATTGTCATTGTTGTTGTTGTAAGGTCAGTCTAGATAGAGCCGACCCATGTTAAGACATTCCACTCATAACCATCCCACCTTATTTAGAGATTATCCAGGACAACGTTATTCCAATGTCTTTCCCTTCTAATGACGGTAAGGTGATAAGTCGGATAAGTTGGCTGCGATTTCTAGTAGATCGAGCAACCACATAAAGACCTCCCACATCATGTGCAGGGAAACTTAGAACTATATTATCCAGCGTGTCATTTTCTAAGAGAGTGCGGTGTGATTTGAGGGAGTCTTTTGCTGCTATTTCTAGCTATTCGAGCGATAACATAGAAGCTCCTTCATTGGTTTCTCAAGCGTTTTCTTTTAACCCCGATCAATCAGCCTTATTGCAATCAGCATTGCAAACCGTGACCACCACGTCTCATTTTTCATTTGTGCGGGAAAAAATTAGGACCATTTTCTAAGAAGGCACAGGGTGATTTGAGGAAAAATTTTGCTGCTGTTTCTACCAGGTCGAGCGCAAACACGTCACAGCTCGTTGGATGGCAGGTCCCCAAGAGACATAATATTCGTTGCCGTTAATATTAATCAATAAGGCCTCTTACGTAAATTTGACTCGAGTAATTCTGCTCATGGTGGAGATTGAAGTTATCCAGCAGAAATCAATAAAACCTGAGGTCAAATGCTAAAATTCAAATTAACACTGGTCAAATCCGGCCAGAGTCTTGTGAGAGTGGCGTCTAATTAAAACGGCTGACACACAGCAAGATACTTAAATCCAGAGTGAATTTCTTCATAACAGCTTTTATTTCCTCACCGTCGACTCACATTTTAGACATGATGGCTCCTTTCTGATGACTAAATATGATGCAGAATGAAATGATACGATGTGACTTTCTGGATTTTAAATTCGGCGTCTGTTTCTTCGGATTTTCATTTTATCGAGAGTTGGTTGAGGGTGTAAGTTTCTAGCAGTCTCCGATATTTATTAGCGATGTTTGTTTAAGAATTTACAGAGGATGAGTAAAAGTTGGTTTGCGTAGAGCGACATATATATATAGATATGTATGTATTTATGTATGTATGTATATATGTATGTGTGTGCGTGCGCGCGCGTACAGTATATGCATTGCTCTAGGACGGCGAGGTTTTGAAATATAACACCCGCGATAGTCGAGGGATTACTGCATATACACAACACACACACACACACACACACACACACACACACACACACACACACACACAAATTGTATAAAGGATCGTGGGTAAGGCCAAAACAATGCGAACTAAATGCAAGGCAAATCACAAGAAAACAAATATATGAATTAATGTAAACTTACCTTGTATTCAATATTTCGGGGTTATGAACCCATTTTCAAGAAATTACCGAATGTTGCCGATGTGCGTGTGTTTACACAATGCTTCCTAGTAATATATATATATATATATATGAGAGAGAGAGAGAGAGAGAGAGAAAGTGATAGAGAGAGAGGGGGAGGCAAAAACAGACAGGCAGACACGGTCTGTCTTTCAAGGAACTTATGGATATTTAAAGAAAATAATTCAGCAAAGATCACTGAACAACTCCACTCATGTTTTCTTCTCATAATGTTAAATCTATCAACCACGACCAAGAAGCAAAACAAAGCAAAACAAAAACAACCCGATATAAAGAATAAAATAAATTAAAACATTTAAAAAAAAAAACAAAGTCATAAACATTGTTGTCATGACAACGGTAACATCCCATGAACGTGTCAATCTTATGATTGGTTTAATTAAATGTCTGCGTCTGTTTCTTTTATTTGATTCTAAAAATAAGGATTTCTAACAAACGCACAAGTCCCTAATTTTTTTAGTTTGCAGATTAGGATAGAGTGGTTGATTATCTCGTCCCCATATCCGGGAAATAGTGTTTTTGAAACAAGTAGGTTCATATACCCCAAGGTATTTTCTCCAATGCTCTAACAACGGATTTTGCCAATTTGCCTTATTCTTATAATGCTAGGATAAGGCGGTGAGTTGCCAGAATCGTTTATAAGCCGGACAAAATGTTTTGCGGCATTTCTTCCGGATTTACATTTCGAGGGAAGGAGTAAGTCGATTACATTGACTTCAATGCTCAACTGGTGTTTATTTTATAGACTCCAAAAGGAAGAAAGGTGATGGCGACCTCGGCGAAATTTGAACTCAGAACGTAAGGACGGACGAAATACTGCTAAGCATTTTGACCGGCGTCTAATGACTTTGCCTTAGTACCAGGCGGTGATACATTGTGTTATTGCTACATAGTCGTTGAACTTACATTAGATTCAACGATCCTTCTGACAGGTCTAGTTTTTAGTTCTGTTGGGTTTCTAGCAAACCTACTAACCAGAGATACCTAGTGGGGGTGCCGGTTTGGTCACCGACGACCCAACCACGCTATAGGTTGTATTGGTTTCCATGTTACCAGTAGCACCAATGAGAGACCTCACAAGTGACCCTGAAATATATTTGCAGTGGGATTGTATCAGTAAACCGATCGTAGTGGTATAACGAAGCCCTTTCACCAAATAGTTGCGAAGGAGACACACGGAAGAAAAAAAAGAGGACAGACAGAAAATGCACATGATGTTAGAATCCGCAACCGATATGCCACGGAAAACTGGTGTGCCACGAGACGATGCTAGGTGTGCCGCAGTGTAACCTGAATATAATTTTTTCCCTTCACGTTTAGCGATATTTTCAGTTTTGGCGTGCCGCCGAATTTTGAAAAGAATATACAGTAATCGCTCGCCATCTCGCGGTTCACTTATCGCGGTTTATCATTTAAACTTACGTCGATTCCTCTGTGGTATTGTTTTGCATTTATAATAAAATAAATATATACAAATTATAAAAATAATAATAAGAATAATAATAATAATATATATATATATATATATATATATATATGGTGGTGCTCCAGCATGACCACAGTCAAATGACTGAAACAAGTAAAAGAAAAGTAAAAGAATATACAGTACAGCCTCTACTTCGCGGATTTTCGTCTATCGCGGGAGGTTTGGGAATGTAACACCCACAATAGTCGAAGGATTACTGTAAGTGTACCATAAGTGCAAAAAGGTTGCGGAGCACTGTGCTAGATTATCAAAACTATGTAGAACCAGAAAGAAATAAACCACCGCCGCTTCTAGATGCTTTTCGTCTGCTGCTCAAATTTTTGTGAGCTTTTTAGTACTACATATCTATACGAGATGCTTTCTCAAAACGAATTCGGAAGTGTTGGAGGCTTTCTACAGTATATCCACATTAAGTTAGATATACAGATAGCTATTAAAAACCATATGAATCCAGGGATTGAAATCTCTCACTCGAAGTTACCCGGTTTAAATTATTCACTCCCTTAAAAGTACAGTTCTCTTCGCTTTGTTTGATTTTTAGAAATTTATCAGAGTAAAACAGTATCATTTAATTAATTAATTTATAAATTTTAATAAATACATAAATATTACATAATTTTAAAATGTTGACGTCAGAAATCCTTACCATTATTATTACATTATTATTATTATCATTATTATCATCATCATCTATGTATTTTTTGTTATTTTCGTATATGGCATCATTCAATGACGTCATTAATCGATTTAGTTAATAAAATTTGTTGTAACCATCATTCATCTCACAGAACAAACAGTCTAACAACCGCGAATCGCAGCGGTGACATACGTAAACTGTTCCCATCTACATTTGTGTGTGTGTGTGTGTGTGCGTGCGTGTGCGCGTCATGTGTCTTTATTGGTAAGTATACATGTGTGTGTATATATATGTGTGTACGTATGCATGTATGTATATATATATATATATATATATATATATATATATATATATATATATATATATATATATATATATATATACAGAGAGAGAGAGAGAGAGACGTATATACACCTATATAAATATATAAACACGTTTGTATACATATGTGCCCATAAATATATATATATATATATATATATATATGCATACATATGTGCGCGCATAGGTTTATATATGTATGTATATATATATATGCATACATTTGTGCACACATGAGTTTTATGCACAATTTTAAGTGTGCATAGTATATATTATATACACACACACACACACGCATATATATATTTAAATCTTACATGTTCACGAAACTTTTATACACACATAAAAGAGGAGAGAAAGAGAGAGGCGAAAGCTAGTAAGAACAGAAACAAAAACAGAAACAAAACAAAAAACAATCCAAAAATCTAACCTCATACACTCGTATATATATGTCCATTAGAAACTATGATGATATATGCTAACAAATATTGCATTAGCCATTCGATAAAATGCATGTATGAAAGAAGGTAATTGGATATCAAAACAATTATGACATACCAGATAAATCATGGAGACATATCTGATCACATGACGTTTGGGAAACGTAGGCGACAAGTCTTTCTGCAATGTGTATATAGTAAGACAGAACAAATGTTGCTAGGAAATCTGTCAGAGAATTGAAGTCTAGTGAATTGTCGAGCTATACGAAAGAGCCTTGCACGTATTGCGAGAATATGGTGTGTGTGGGAATGAGTGACGAAGGGAAAGTGATGTACACACAAACACACAGAGACACATACACACGCATGCACACATACAGACACATATCTATCTATCCATATATATATGTATGTATGTATGTATGTATGTATGTATGCATGCATTTATACACACACATGCATGCATGCATAAATACATACATACATACATACATACGCACATACACACACATAATACATTGTGGTGGCGGGGACACTGCTAAAGAAAGATCCGAACAAGAGGAACTCACAGATAACTTCAGGTCTATCACTCTGTTCAACGCAGACTTGAAGATTTTGGCCAAGGTATTAGCCGAGAGGTTGACCATTGTCATCGAGAAACTGATCGATGTGTGTGATTCAGTGAGATCGATTTGATTTTTCTTTGAGTTATAATATACAGCGAAATGAAGAAATAAACAGTAGGTGTCTGGTTAAGAAGTTCGGTTTAAAAATTCTTGTGGTTCCTGGTTTCGATTCGATCTCAGTGATGGGGAGACAAAGCTTTTTCAACTAGAGTTTGAAAAAGCCTACTTTGTCGAAACTTCGATGTCGGTTTCATCTTAGTAAGTGAATAAATAAATAAATATTCGGTCTATTTCACGGCTTTTAGTTCTTATTCTGTTGATGGTGGTTTTGCTTTGATATATAAATAAGGACGAGGAGACTGAGTGAGGAAGAGGGAGAGAGAGAGCGAGAGAGAGAGAGAGGAGTTAGACACACAGAAAGATACACACATACACACACACACCCACACAAGTGAACGAAGGGATAGATAGAGAGAGAGAGAGAGAGTAAGAGAGAGGGAGTAGGTAGATAGAAAGAGAGATACACAGAGAGAGATAGGTAGGTGGATAGATAGAAAGACAGACAAATAGATAGAGAGATAGAGAGCGAGAGACCGACAGACAAACACACACACACATATATATACACACATAGAACTGAATAAATAGATGAAAAGACAGAAAGACAATTAGATAGAGAGATGCATAGATACAAGTACATACATACATACATACACACACTCACACAGAGATAAATTAGAGATTGATAGATGCATATGCACATACATTTATAGCAGTAAGGATAGACAGATACACAAATACATGCATAGATGCATACACACATAGATGAATATTAGGGATAGATATACATACAGACACGTTCACAAAAGCCTAGATAGACAGACAGACGGACGGACAGTTACATAGATGAATGGAATGAAGTAAGAGATTGGTATTGTATGAGTTTATATATTTCCTTTCTGTACTGGCCGCCTTTGATCTTAAATGTTCTCTACTCTCTCTATCTCTCTCTCTACATTTTATACGTCTATGTTCATCTCTATGCACATGAAACCCTTAACCCCAAACGCATCATTTTCTGGACACAAACATCCTCACCTCTTACCCTTGCGCTATTAGGGTTGCTTTCACTCCTAAGATGGCGAGGTAACACGATCGCTCTTAGAAAGTAAAGCCAGTATTATTACTATTATTACTATTATAACTATTATTATTGTTATTATTATTATTATTATTGTTATTATTATTATCAAGTGTCAGGTTTTTACTTTTGGTTTTCTATTATTACATAATTCCATTCACATCTTAGAATGCTTTGTAGAATGGAATACTGAAATGGCACCAGTACTTCTCTGGTACGTTTGTTTATATCAACCCAGCGAGGATGAAAGGCAAGGTTTGACCTTGGTATGATTTGAACTCAAAACTTAAATGGCTCTGTCTTAAAACACAGCATGCATTTTCGTTTTATCCAGTGCTCAAACGATTCGGCTGGTCAATCCACTGTCTGAAATCGGTGGAGTGTCGACGAACAAAACTTGTTTTGTGGTATCTAGTTAGGTTTTTTTTTTCTATACATAATCAAACAGCCATAACGTAAGTTCAAATCCCGGTAAAATCCACTGTGCCTTTCATCTTTGATAAATCGATGAAATATGTGCATCCAGTTAAGTATTGGAATAGACGTAATCGATTATATCCGACCATAACCAATTTCAGAAACCAATGTATATGTGTGGATGGTAGAATGGTTCGCGCAATGAGATAAATGCATTGCGACATTTAAAAGTTGCAGCCGTTTAACTTCTGAGTTCAAATCCCGACGGGTACCACTAGGAGGTGAGGGTTCGAAAAAACAACTGGATAATTTTCAATCTGGTAGACAAATCGATTAATTAATTTTTTGTAAAATAGAAACTTTTGTCAACAAGTAAAAAATGTTCTATATGACACATTCTACCAGTGTCCGAAGTTTCAAAGTGTTTCGTTAAAAAAAAATTAATTAATCGACTTGGCTATCAGATTGAAAGGATCCAACAACTGCCATATATGGACTGGCAGATGAGATGGCTAAAATCCATTTCCAAAAATGTATGGCATTGTGCTTAATTTAGAAATCGTCATCACTACCACCACCACAACCGCCGCCATCATCATCGTATTCATCATCATCGTCATCATCTCTACCAACATAAGCAACATCGCCATCCTCATCATCATCATCAACCTCATCATTATCACTATTATTATCATCATCATCATCATCGTCATCGTCGTCGTCGGCATTATCATCACCATCAGTTGTAATAGTGGTGGTGGTGGTGTTGGTAGTAGTAGTAGTAGTAGTAGTAGTAGTAATGGCTGCGGGGTGTTGGCGTTTATGTCGGTGGCACCAACGTTGACCGCGGCACCAGCTGTGATGATGGCGTCCCCATTATTATTATCGTTGCTTTGAAGGCGTTGGTGTTTAGTAGATGGTATGGGTGGTAGTGTTTGTGGTGGTGGTGCTACTTCTGGCGATAATCATGAAGATTGACCAAGGAAACGGTTGCCGTCGGTATGGGGAGGAAGTGGTAGTGGCAGAGGTGGTGGTGATGTTGGTCTTGTGGTGGTGATGGTGGTAGTGGTGGTAGTTGCATTGTGGTCTTATGGTGGCGATGGTCTTATGGTCTAGCGGTGATGGTGGTGGTGGTGGTGGTGGTGGTG
>NC_068999.1:43071187-43071855 GCF_001194135.2 Octopus bimaculoides
GCGCGCCTGCGAGAAACAGAGTATGTGTGAGAAGCAGTTAAACAGTCAGATAGTAACTGACAAGGTTGATATCGCGAGCACGAGGGGTATTTGAGGACACTTAATTGTCTGCATATTACTCTTTTCGAACCAATTAAAAGGGTTTTATTTCTTTCGGATCCCTCAACGACAGATAAAATACTAACACGGGGAATGCAAATACATGTAATCGCTGTTGCCATATGTCCCGAACACATCGATTTCTGCATAAGAACGTGTGTTAGCAACGTTTGCGTCTACCCAATTCTTTCAGAAGGCATTGGTCAGGTTTTGGCCTCTAGGAAAAGACAATGGCCCAAGGTGATCTACAGCGGCCTGAAATCGAAACCAGATCGCTTCATAGCTAGTCCCGGTTTCACGCTTTGTGCATTCCAAGGAACAAGACGACTGAATATTCTCTTTATTCTTTTACTTTTTCGGTCATTTGACTGCGGCCATGCTGGAGCACCGCCTTTAGTCGAGCAAATCGACCCCAGGACTTATTTTTTGGAAGCCTAGTACTTATTCTATCGGTCTCTTTTGCCGAACCGCTAGGTTACGGGGATGTAAACACAAGTCCTTGTGAGTGGACATGGTAGACGGAAACTGAAACAAGCCCGTTGTATGTGTGTGTGTGTGTGTGTGTGTGT
>NC_068999.1:43072743-43073147 GCF_001194135.2 Octopus bimaculoides
ATATATATATATATATATATATATATATACATATATGTATGGATAGTAAATATTATATATGTGTATATATCATATGCAAACCGGAGAGATTTGACTAATTTAAAAACAGTAATTAAAAATTAATGGCTGGTTATACATTTGAGAATGGAATTCATAAAATAAAATGAGAAGCAAATCAATTAACCTA
Source organism: Octopus bimaculoides (assembly GCF_001194135.2). Lineage (NCBI taxonomy): Eukaryota > Metazoa > Mollusca > Cephalopoda > Octopoda > Octopodidae > Octopus > Octopus bimaculoides. Next base: position 43,072,931 of record NC_068999.1, read on the forward strand.
GCAATCACATCTAATTGTAAAAATATATTTTGGAGATATATCGCTTAGTAAATTTCATGATATATATATGTGTGTATATATATATATACTTATATATATGTATACATATATATATATATATAGACATATATATATGCATACATATATATATAGAGACATATATATACATATATATAGACATATATATACATATATATATAAAATTATATATAGACTT
>NC_068999.1:43073157-43073728 GCF_001194135.2 Octopus bimaculoides
ATATATATATATATATATATATATATATATCCGTGTGTGTGTGCCTGTGTGTGTTTGAATGTGCGTGTGTTTGAACGTATGTAAGTTAATGCAGATGTAGGTGTGCATGTTTAAATCAGTAATTATACGTATAACTGCCTGTGCGTAAGTATCTGTGTGAATATAATTATATACGAATTTAGTCATCTATCTATGTGCTTGTGTGTGTGTGTGTGTGTGTGTGTGTGTGTGTGTGTGCGCGAAAGCATGCAGGCATATATACATATATACGTTCGTGCATGCATGCTTTCATGTATATATGCAAGTGTGTACCAGTGTGCTTGCACATATATATATATATATATATATATATATATACGCGTGTATGCACGCGAACATATGCTGTGCATCATTTTATATATGCATGAAACGATGTATGTTTTATAAACTCACACACGCATATTAGTTTATATATATTATGTGCTTATGAAGAAATGTAAATTATCATTTTGATATTTTTTAACTTAATTTTGTATTTTTGTAATATATATATATATATATATATATATATATATATATATATATATATATA
>NC_068999.1:43076929-43078557 GCF_001194135.2 Octopus bimaculoides
TATACAGTCACACACACACACACAAATTCTAATCAAGTATTAAGCATAATTTGTCTTCCTATTTTCCTTTTGGCATTCTGAAGATCATTCAAATGTAGATATCTGAGAGCAGAATAAAACTAGGGATTTAGTTTTTCTTTTCATTATTATAACATCACAAATAACTCTTTTTTATGTAATTTATGATGTTATAGTAATAAAAGGATAAACTAAATCTCCTCTTTTATTCTGCTCGTGTATATATGTGGGCCGCAACAGTTTTGACAAATCCAAAGTCGTTTTTTCTCTCTTTATATTGTATACATTCCAATTAAATACAGGATGGACGGGCGGTTAATTGCAGCAAAGCATTCATGAAATAGTTATACAGATGTTAGTATGAATATAATAAGCAGGATTTATTTGCGATGTCAAATAAATTTTGAATTAGTCGCTTGGAACTCATCATTGAAAATACTTCATTTATGCTTTATATAAAGATGAAACCTCTTGACAAATAACTGGCTGGAATCAATGACGTATTGTCAGCGCAGAGCAAAAGAAACGTGTTGAAGTTATAAGACTGCAGAAGTCGAAACTCAAACCGAACAACAAATCCGATCAGAACACATCATAACACTCTAAAAACTGCAGTTTTACCGAGAACTCTCGCAGCTATCTGCTTGGGAATTAATTTATTTATGTGCTTCGACGAATAATTACTGCAGTGTGTGTTGAGGTAATATCGTGGGTTAATTACGACAAATTTTATTATCTGTTGACTCGACTATCGCTAGTGTATATACGTATGTTTGTGTGTGTGCGTGTGTGGTGGGGTACATGTGTGTGTGTGTGACTGTCTGAAATGTTTTCATTGAACATCTAATTCTATTTTATAGTTTTTCCTAATTATATACAAACACATATACACGCACACACGCACACATATATAACCTTAGAAGGGAATTGGCCGATCAATCAAAACATTTCAAACTCTGGTAGTTCATATGTATTGACCGCCACTATTAATTTCATGTACGACTTTTTTTTTCCCTGTATCGTACAATTAATATCGCATCATATAACAAATATTAATATATTTATAGAAATAATTTATATTAAAACTGTCGTGGCGCTCCGTCGGTTACGACGACGAGGGTTCCAGTTGATCCGATCAACGGAACAGCCTGCTCGTGAAATTAACGTGCAAGTGGCTGAGCACTCCACAGACACGTGTACCCCTAACGTAGTTCTCAGAGGGTGGGATTCAGCGTGACACAGAGTGTAAGAGGGCTGGCCCTTTGAAATACAAGTGCAACAGAAACAGGAAGAAAAAGTGAGAAAAAGTTGTGGCGAAAGAGTACAGAAGGGCTCACCACCACACCCTGCCGGAACCTCGTGGAGCTTTAGATTTTTTCGCTCAATAAACACTCACAACGCCCGGTCTGGGAATCGAAACCGCGATCCCACGACCGAGAGTCCGCTGCCCAAACCACTGGGCCATTGCACCTTCACTATTAAAACTGTACTAACTCGCGTAACAAGTGTATGATGATGATGATGATATTGATTGTGGTGGTGGTGGTGGTGGTGGTGGTGGCGTCGATGGTGGTGGGGGCGATGATGATGATGTTGATGATGGTGGTGGT
>NC_068999.1:43078610-43081147 GCF_001194135.2 Octopus bimaculoides
TGATATTCTTCACACTCCCTGTTTTTGGTGGAACTCATTTTCAGCCGAATGAACTGAAGCCACTTACAAAACATAAATAAATAAATAAATAAATAAATAAATAAAAATAAAAACAAAAAAAAATTTTTCGCTCAAGAACGCAATACGTTCGCTCGGTTTGGGAGTCGAAACCGCGACCTCCTTGATTGAGACCGTCACTACAAAAAAAAACAAAAAAAAAATTACCCTAACCACCAGGCCAACACAGTAACAAGTTCGGTCATTGTAGTAACATACAGCAACGTCTTAGAAGATAATGGTTAAACCATTCTCGGCGTTGCAGACTAGTTAGATTTTGAACATTAAATACATCCGTAAGGCTCATTACGCCCTCCCATTCCGCTCTCCTTTACCAATATTGAGGAATTTTGATATATCTATACGAATCTCCCTTTGATGTGTGGTAACTTATGTTAGTGTTAAAATATTTCGATGGCTTGACCCCAGGGTTTTCTCACTAAACCTTTAAGTATGCAGACGACCATACAGCATAAAAATGTAGCCTTAATATAACGGAGATCTATACAACTTACCTAGCAGGACATTACCGGCCATTTTATGTGTGAAATACGAAATATTTGAAGTCTCATCACAAGAAATTATAGGCCTAATAATCTTTAGAACTATTATGGAAGCGACTACTTCAAGAAGTGTGAAGAACTAAAGAACCATAAACAGTGACTTAAATAATAAATTCAATGATAGAAACTTTTACAACAACAAGAATTGCACAAACTCTAACTTCGCTAGAATAAAGAACCAATTTCTACGCAACTGTAACGTGTCTGCAAGTGAACTAAACACGAACAACAATGGCGACGCCAACGGCAATCATTATTATTATTATCATCATCATCATCATCATCATTGATGGATTGTGGTGGTGGTGACGGACGGCGGCAGTGGTGGTGGTGGTGGCGGTGGCGGCGGTAGCGGCGGCGGCGGTAGCGGCGGCGGCGGCGGTAGCGGCGGTAGCGGCGGTGGTAGCGGCGGCGGCGGTGATGATTATGATGGTTGTGGCGATGATGATAGTAATAGTGGTGGTGGTGGAGATGGATGCGGCGGCGGCAATGATGGCGATTGACTCCGTCTCTCATGCTGGCTGGGTTTATCATCTTCCTTATTCTCGCCATTCCATATTTCTAATAAAGACGAAATATTTTGATCTCAAGCCAGACTATTTCAAGTGCGCAGACAATAGTTGTAATAGGAAAAGTTATTTATTGTTTATTAAATTCTCCTTTCTAATTACCGTTTCCATTTAATTCAGGAATTGTTATAAAACGCTGACCGTGTTACGACTTTGGTCAGCCGAAGTTATAACTATTGATCATCTTACCGCCCTTCTATCGAATACATTTAAAGTGCTGACCCAAAACATGTCTCTTTTATTGCTTATGACAATGTATCAACTTCAACGCGAAGAGATCAGCGGACGCCCAGGCTTTCTGTCAAATTTTATATTCGATTTTAGAATTTGAAAATTGATTGCTTTCGTTTAATGAAATTTCCTGTGTCTTCTTATTTAACTGGCATCGCCAGCCAAGACTGCGTTCATTTAGTTTTCGTTTAGAGCAGTTCTCGCGGAAAACCATGTTATTCGTCTTGTTCCGTCTTCTGCCACCACCACCATCCACGTCTATACACACTGCACTTTATCTCCACCAAAATATATCGAGGTGGATTGGTTTATATTTGTCATGTGGATTCAATTAATATGCTGCACTGGCTGTCAAGGAGATTGGGTAGAGGCAGATTGCATCTATCACAAACAAATAAACTCAGACAGATTTGTGTCAAGCACCACAACCCAACAATCAGATTCTTACTCTGCATTCCATCACTATCTAAGATTGGGTTGATTGCACATCTCGACGAAACAAGCCCAGGTAGATTCGCGTTTGACACAACTCAAATACCAGATATGCGGCAGCTACAGGTACCACTTAACACCAAGTACACAGCAACTACTCCAACCAATCCAATCTCCGTGCAGCAGCGTAGCTATGAGGGGTAAACACACCAACATCGGTTGTCAAGCAATGGTTGGGGGGGACAAACACACACATAGAAACACACACACAGACACACACACAGACACACACACATATATACAACGGGCTTCTTTCAGTTTCCGTCTACCAAATCCACTCACAAGGCTTAATTTTTCTTTTATACTTGTTCTAGCCATTTGACTGCGGCTGAGCTAGGGCACCGCTTTGAAGAATTTCAAGTTGACTGAATCGAATCCAGTACTTATATTTTCTTTTAAAGACTGGTTCTTATTCTATTGTTCTCTTTTGCATAACTAATAAGAGGGACGTAAACACACTAATACCGGTTTTCAAGCGGAAGTGGGGACAAACACCCACCCACACACACATATACATTATGTATGTATGTATGAGGAATGCATGTATGTATTTATGTATGTATGTATATATGCACGTATGAGGTATGTATGTATGTATATATATTTTTTTTCTGTGCGTCGACAT
>NC_068999.1:43082192-43084248 GCF_001194135.2 Octopus bimaculoides
GAGGGAGAGAGAGAGAGAGAGGGAGAGAGAGAGAGAGAGGGAGAGAGAGAGTGTGTGCGTTTGTATATCTTTTATATAAATGCTTTAATATTTGTATTTGCAAGGCGGCGAGCTAGCAGAAACATTTGTAGCAAACCATTGTAGCAAACCATTTTAACAAACTACTCTACCAAACCATTACGTCAAACCATTGTAGGAAATCGTTTTATCAAACTATTGTAGCAAACATTTGAAGCAAACTGCTGTAGCAAACCATCTTAGCAAACCATTTTAGCAAAGTATTTTAACAAATAGCTGTAGCAAACCATTTTAGTAAACTACTCTAGCCAACCATTTCATCAAACCATTGTAGTAAACACTTTTATCGAACTTTTGTAGAAAACATTTCAAGCAAATTTCTGCAGCAAACGATTTTAGCAATCTATTGTAAAAAAAAAAAAAAAAAAAAGCTCTTATAGCGAGCTCGTCAACCAATGGATGGCCTCAGCAAATTCTTGCGTGCCATTTTAGTAAGTTGTCTCGTAAACCATTCCAGCAAACCTATTACTAAACCACAGATCAGTTTACATTATGCTTTTGTTTATTTTGTTTTTTATATTCTATGTCAGCGACCATCATGTTATTCAGAAATTCTGAAAAGCCGCATTATTTTGTAAATAGCACGCATCTACTATCTTCTTTCATTTGGTCTATAAAATTATTCTTACATGAATTATTAACGTTAAACAAAAATAAACAAAACAAAACAAAACAATGAAACATAAAACGAGAAATTTCTCAATAGTAATAGCTATTAGTGAGGAGGCGCATGGCTTAGTGGTTAAAGTGTTGGACTCGTGATCCGAGGATAGAGGTTTCGATTCTTGAACGGGCGAGGCGTTGTTTTCTTGAGTAAAACACTTCATTTCATGTTACTCCAGTCCACTCAGCCGGTAAAAGTGAATAATCCTGCGACAGACTGGCATCCCGTCCAGGGAGGAATATATACGCTAGAGCAGGTGGGGGCAGGGGAGAATATATACGCTAGAGCTCGTGTGCCTGTTTTATGAAGTCAGCCAGGTGAGATTTCTGGAAGATTTGGCTGCTATTTCTAGATATATTCTCGATAATTTGTTCTTCTGCCTTTTATTTAGTCCCTGATTAAGAAGCGCTGGGATCACAAACATTCCACTTAGGACCTTACCTATGCATAGGAAACCCTAGAATATATCCTGCACGTCCTTCATTTGAACGAGACGAAGTAATGTGAAGGAGATTTGGCTGCTGTTTCTAGCAGATCGAGTGACCACTATCATCTTACCTGTGTTTGTTAATAGTGTATATACCACTGCGTAGGTTCAGGAGCGGAAATCTACTGGAACTAAACTAAATGGCATGTTCACATGCTAACATATTTAATGAATATTTCAACAGATGATGAAGATAGATCTTTAAAAAAATTATCAACAACTGTCTCCGGATGACATCAACAATAACAGCACCAGTAATATTATCGCATCATCATCATCGTCATTATCACAACGCTGGTGTTGTCAGATCTCTCTCTCTCTCTCCCTCTCTCTCATACACTGCATTAGATGCATGTATATATGTATACATATACATACATACTTATTTACTTATATGCACGTATTCATATTTGAATAAACATAAATATGTATATATATGTAAATATATATATATGTATGTATATACATACATATATATGCATATTTACATATACATGCATATATATTTACATACATATAAATGTTTACATATATGTACACATGCGTATACATACATACATATTTACATATATATATATGCATATGTATATACATATATATTTACACATACGTATATATATGCATATATGCATATGTATACAAATATATATATATATGTGTGTATATATATGTGTGCATATATATATATATACACACACACACCACTGACCAATAAGAACATTGTGCACTCAGACAAAATAATACTTTACACTTGTGGCTCCACTGGTAACTAATGAGCCCAGGTCTTCATAAACATACAGCCATCATCATCACCATCATCATCATAT
>NC_068999.1:43086514-43088779 GCF_001194135.2 Octopus bimaculoides
TATATATATATATATATATATATATATATATATACATGCATATACATATATATATATATATATATATATATACATGCATATACATATAGAAATATACATTTATATAATATACACACAAAAATATGTATATGCATACACACACACACACACATACACACACACATACACACACACACACACACATACACACCCACATATACACACACACGCACACATACACACACACACATACACATACACACACATTTCTGTTGTTTAGTTCCAGGTGAACCGTCATCGACCAGACAAATGATCAAAAGTTTTCTCAGCTGTGAATATTCCATCTTTAGTTCAAACTAAGTGTATCTAAGACTGCATTATCTTGTGTGCACATGATGGTTTTAACAAAGTAAGGTGTAAATAGAGGGGGATAAAAATTAGCTGCTATTTTTACTAGATCAAGCTGCCGCAATGATACACACTCGTTAGCTTGGTATATTCAATCTTTCTCTGGTTCCAGCCCTTGATTTTGCCGAGGCATAAATTTTACGTATGAGTCATAATAAACGTTATTGACGTTTTTATTCCATTGAAACAGCTGTCGAGAACAGATTACGAACCATAGATGAAAAATGTGCGCTTCTCTGCGTTTCAAATATGTCGCTCTCAACTATCGCTTTAGGTGATTCTGTATATACATACAAGTTTATTTCATCCACATTTATTACACTTGAATAACATGTTAGAATTTAATGATGAGTTGAGGTCTCAAGTACTGTGGGTATATGTTTATGGAGCTTATACCTCAACTCAATGTAATATGATATAATATATATATACTCCAGCAATTTAATCTAACATATCTTCTGCTCCCTCTGTCACTCCCTGTACGTTGGTCAAACTGGCCGGCGCTTTGCCGAATGTCTCTAGGACATCAGACTCGGCAATGACGCTCTCGCGTCACTTCTGCTCTAGTGGTTATTCCCTGCAAACAAATCTTGCACAGAGGCCACACAGGCTCCCGCCTCCGTCGAGAGCAGGAATTTATTTCTTCCCTCTGTTCGTCAGTCCCTGATGATCTCAATTCTCCAACTTTCTTCTAATCCAACCCCCGTACACATTTAAACACACCTCCCACATTCCACTGCCTCACCTCCTCCACCCTCACACCTTTGCACTCCCAAGCGAGTTTCTTAACTAGTTTAGGAAAAAGAAGGATTTGACTGGAATGAGATCGTGTGTCGTTACTGAACCAATTGCGTCGTAGAAGAATCGGGAAACATATTTTTGAAAATATGCACATCACCACTCTATTTTATATTCACTTTTGTTTTATGTGACCGTGTGTATATATATATATATATATATATATATATATATATATATACACACACCATTACGGAAGAGCTACTAATAGTTTCATGCCTTAAGATGCATTAAATTGACAGATTTATATAACATGCTACGTATATCCAAGCAATATATATAAAGCATCAAAGTCTTTCGTCTGACATCGTACGACCTGAACACTGGATGTTCACTCTCTCTCTCTTAATCATATAAATACGCAAATACCCACACATACTGAAACAAGCGGACGCACAAATACACACACACACACACACACACACACAAAAGCGTATTAATATAACACCAGTATAAAAACAAAGGAGGATTCGATAAGAGTAAATTTCTGTTGAAACAGCATACTGATCTGTCACCTACGTGAAACCTCTTCACCTTCATCGACATAAATTCTTTCTGTAACTCCCATCGATTAACCGTCATTTACAGATATTAAGACGGCAAAGTGGCTTCTCCTTGACCCCAACTCTCCTATAAATACTTAACCTTTATTTTTCTTACCTACTTTCATTATACAAAATACTATTACTACACTATCCACGCAAATGTCTTCGTATGAAATTTACTTCATCTCCCACATCCTACATAAATCCATTTAAAACACATTTTTTTTTTCTTCCAAACAATCACAACGAAAGCTTACAATTTCTGGAAAACTGCCACAGAAACTTCAACGGTGTTTATAATAACGATATAAAAAGAAATTTCAAAGATTAACCATATAAGCAATTGTCTAAATATTTGTTCTTCGACATCACCTGACGAACCGGCAATGGTGAAATCTCTGAACTGTAATGAAATTACAACGTATTTGGTCACATATATCTTTCATAACAATTTGACTCCGTTTCATGTTCATTTAAAGCATTTGATGGGATGGACGTGTTGTGTGAACCCACGAAACTTCAAGTAACGGAGAAC
>NC_068999.1:43090181-43093093 GCF_001194135.2 Octopus bimaculoides
TATATATATATATATATATATATATATATATATATATTTATATATAAACACACACCCACATATATATACATACACACACACACACATAAATACATGTACATACACACCCGCATATAGAGATAGATTTTAAAGCAAGCTCGTGCATTAAGTATTACTGCAAGCAATTATTGTCGACTGCGTGGATATAATTTTAAAACGTTTTCTACGATGTATCTGTCATCTTTCAGCAAGTCATATATTCTTTAGTTTTACCTATTTTTTTTCTTTGTTTTGCTTCTTTTTTTGTTACGAAGTATTTATTTATATACTTGGCACATTTAATAATAAAACAAATTCTTTTCTAAGCAATCTTAGTGAAAAAGAAAATGGAAAGCAAAGACGAAAAAAAAACAAGAAAAAAAAACCTCGGTATGCTTCACAAGGTTGTACCTGGTATGTTACATTACAAAGTAAGTGAAAATATTCACTTGCCCGTCTGACAAATACATACATCAAGATAAGAAAACTACATAGATATATATTCTGAAATGTCTCTGGTAAATATATGCACATCATCATCGTCATTATCACCACCGCCTCGACCGTCATCATCAACATTGTCATCGTCATCATCATCATCATTACAATCATCGACGCCATAACATCATCACTGCTACCAACGCCACCACTATCATACTATCGACATCATCAACTCCATCCTCATCACCATCCCCACCACCATATCGTGACCTTCATCACCTTCAACATTATTACTGCAACGGTCCTTTAGTTTTTCTAAGCCCTGTAAAAGAACTGGGAAGGTTGGGCCTCCAGCCAGGCCTTTCGTGATACCCTTAAAGGCAGGAACTGATTAGCGCCCCCTCGTATCGTATACCAGAGTGAAAGGCAAAAGGGCTGCACAAAAGTACACGAAAGTACCAAATGTAGAAACGGTTTGGTTTTAGCTGCAAAAGATCAAGGCCTGGAGACAAATCAAAATCCAAAAGAGCCAAATAATAAAACAAAAAAAGATTATCAAATGTAAATTATGAGATAAGACTCTTGATTATGTCATTTCTGGTCATCAGTTAATACAATAACACATGGCCAGTGTATCCGAGACATCAATAATCATTCTCTACTGCAGGCACGAGGCTTGAAGTTTTGGGGGACGGTAAAGTCGGTTACATCGACCCCAGTACGCAACAATACTCTTTTCTACTCTAGGCACAAGGCCCGAAATTTTGGGGCAGCTGGGGGGCAGTCGATTAGATCGACCCCAGTACGCTACTGTTACTTAATTTATCGACCCCGAAAGGATGAAAGGCAAAGTTGACGTCGGCAGAATTTGAACTCAGAACGTAAAGAAGGACAAAATGCCGCTGAGCATTTTGTCCGGCGTGCTTAACGACTTCGCCAGCTCGCCGCTTCCGAAACGTCAACAATGGCAAAGTTATTCTTGAAAGAAGTACGTGATGAAAGTTGCTAATGAGAATATAAGGATGTAAATAAGAATGCCAAAAATAACAGGAAAATAAGAACACCGTGTTTTCGTCACTCCCCAAATATTACACGGATTTAATTGCTCTTAATAAGTACAGTATGTTGTAATCAATGATTCACTCGTTATTCTACAATTCTCTTCCTAAAACCGCCAATGTTGTACATGTATTCTTTTATTCTTTTACTTGTTTCAGTCATTTGACTGCGGCCATACTGGAGCACCGTCTTGAAGGGTTTTAGTCTAACAAATCGACCCCAGTACTTACATTTTAAAGTCTAGTAATTATTCTATCAGATTTCTTTTGCCGTACCTTAAGTTACAGAGACGTAAATACACCACCACCGGTTGTCAAGCGGTGGTGGACACACACACACACACACACACACACACACACACATATATATATATATATATTATGGCGGCGAGTTGGTAGAATCGTTAGCACGCCGGGCGAAATGCTTAGCGGCATTTTGTCTACCGTTACGTTCTGAGTTCACATTCCGCCGAGGTCAACTTTATCTTTCATCCTTTCGGGCTTGATTAAGTAAGTACCAGTTACGCACTGGGGTCGATGTAATCGACTTAATCTACCAAATTCACTCACAAGGCTTTGGTCAACCCGAGGCTATAGTAGAAGACACTTACCCAAGGTTCCATGCAGCGAGACTTAACCCGGAACCATGTGGTTAGTAAGTGTCGTCTACTATGGCCTCGGGCCGACCAAAGCCTTGTGAGTGGATTTGGTAGACGGAAACTGAAAGAAACTCATACATACATACATAATACATACACACACACGTGTATAACAACAAAAACTATTAATATTGTATTTTACTTCATTCTATGTATTTCATTCTTCGTTGAATATTTTCTATACTATTGGAAATGCGGATTATCCAACAGTGTCTTAACTTCATGAATGCCTTCTGCACTGATAATGGGTAACTGCACTGTCGGCTCTGCGTGATTCTGCCTAGCCAGTTAGTGGCGCACTTCACGTCGATATGCCTAGATTCTTTATGGATCCTAATACATATATGCATACATATTATACGCACACAATGTCAATACATATTCATTTCTAGTTAGGTTGCTTTTTTTTTAATGTTCCATGTTGTAAATATGTTAACACTTAGTTAAGGTTGGCATTCTACCAAGTTTAATTCGCCTACTAATCCATAGCCATTCTTTGCGATGGTAGTGAAGAGGATTTCGAAAGAGATTCAGTCGCCATGTCAACAGTTCCAGCAACGAAATAGTTTAACAGACCAACATGGATATCAATAGGTACATCTACATCTACACTATAGGCTTGGTCTGACACAAGTTAAACCATTGCTTAACAGAGACACGGGGCTAGAAATCTAAATAAGGGTGCTGGGAGGGTTAATTGAACCTAGTATATATATATATATATATATATATATAT
>NC_068999.1:43093316-43094134 GCF_001194135.2 Octopus bimaculoides
ATATATATATATATATATATATATATAATACTTTATTGACCGGCTTCGGAAAAAGAAAAAAATCTATAAGGCAAATTTGACCTTAGCGGGGTTTGAACGCAGAACGTAGAAGACCGCAATTATATAACACCTTGGATCATATGCTAGGTGCAGGTATGGCTGTGTAGTTAAGACACTCGTTTTGCAGCCACGTGGTTTCAGTTTCAGTGATACTACGCGGCACCTTGGGCAAGTGTTTTCTACTATAGCTGTGGACCGATTAAAGCCGTATGAGTGGAATAGATAGACAGAAAGTTTGTCCCCTGCCATCGCCTGACCGCCGGTGTTCGTTTGTTTACGTCCGAGCAATTTAGTCGTTCGAAAAAAGAAACTGATAGAGTTAGTTCATTACTTAAATACAAGTACTGGGATCGATTTATCCGGCTAAACCAACTACAACATATAAAAACCAACCAATGAAGTTATGATCAGACAAAGGAACCTTTACTTGGTCGTTGGGCGTGCTAGAAATACTAACCACATTGCCTCAAAACAGAAATAGCATTTTGAAGAAGAAACAAGAAGCTAGTCAAAAAGCGGCGGCCCTTAAAATGCAGGAAGAACCCTTTAAGTAAAGCAGGCACTTGGTGTAACCTGGATAACATTATCATAAAGGTGTTTTATTGTAAACAAGAGAAGATATTTTACACGTTTTCTCTATCAGCTGCAGAAAAACGGTAAACTGACTGTTTGTGCTGCCAGTGTTAACTACGTCTATGTCATTGTATATCACACACACACACACACACACACAATATATATATATATATATATATATA
>NC_068999.1:43094800-43101654 GCF_001194135.2 Octopus bimaculoides
ATATATATATATATATATATGCATATATATATGTATATATATATGTGTATGGTGTATGTCTATATATATATATATATGTATATATATGGATATATGGATATATATACGTATATATATATATATGTGTGTGTGTGTGTGTGTGTGTGTGTGTGTACATATATGCATGCATATATGTGTGTGTATGTATGTATGTATATATATATATATACGTGTATGCGTGATATATATTTGTGTGTCGATGGATAGATAGGTATGTAACTGAATCTATGTACACACGTGTGTGGGGGGTGCATGCTCGCTCGTGTATATCTCCATGTAAATATATATGGATATATAACTGTGTATGTAATGTATCTGTATATATCCGTATAGGCATTACATGAACATTTCCTGTGGATGAAAGTTTACGAGTATTTTCGTGCGAACGCGTGTGTGCATGAGCGTGAGACACACACACAGTATGTGAAAACAAAATAAGAGCTAAGTACGGGTAACAGGGAATGTTGCTCAAATGGATGTGAACTGCAGCCTCTTCATTTAGAGACAGCGTCTGCTCATCGAAAGTCAGATATAAGAAAAATCCTAATCAAGCAGTTATTGAGGTAGAAAGGCAGATAAACAAAGACTTGAAGCGTATATTTACAAAATACAGATTAGAGAATACAGAAGAAAAAAGAAAGAGACAACAAAACAAAACATGAGGTATCGGGCATGCCCTGGGTCTTGAGGCGGTGTATGTGGGTGACGACGGAAATAGATTGTTTAGAAGCCCAATTTGAGGAGCTGAAATGTGCAAGGCGGTGTCGTTTGAAGCTGGTGTACCTTTAATGTAAACCCTAGCTTGGTGGGAACCTGGGATTGTAACCGTACACTTATATACGACGTGATAGCGCAAACAATTGCCGTTCAGAGGACAAATTTAGGAAGTTGTGATATTACAGGTTCTAAAGCCGCCCGTAGACTGAGGACACCTTAAATATCCTATTGTGGTCCTTCCTGTCATAAATCTACATGCGGAAACAGAAGTGTTAGCGTCACTATGTTTAAGGTGGGAGGGTTTGCTAATTTAAGGAAATAAGTTGGGCTTATAAATGTTGCTGACAGGTGGACCTAATCCACAACAATGTCGTGGATAGTATTTATTCCGGAAGCGAGGCTTTAGCCACTAGGAGAAACCGAAACTCGGAAGGTCGATAGTAGAATCTGCGTTACAGCTATTGTTGGATAATGTAATTGGTAGGATGCATCACAATCACCTGGAACCAGGTGGTTGGGAAGCAAGCTTGTTACTACACAGCCACTCCTGCGTCTATATGATGTCTAAATATTGTTTTTGAATTTTAGTTTAAAAAACGGTACAAACTTTTGTTCAAACTCAAGATATATAAACGTGTGTATATTTATATGCGCGTCAGTCAATGTGTGTGTCCCCGTGTGCTCGAGTTCGTGTGTGTGTATGTGTGTGTGTGTGTTATGTGTGTGTGTATGAATATTTATACATATTCAGCAACACGTATTTTCATGAGAAACAAGATTTATAGCTCAACACATGATAGTGTATGTGTGTATGTATAGACATGTATGCTGTGTGTCTGTTTGTGTATGCATTGTGCATATATGTGCTTGTTCATGAACACACACACACACACACACACGCACAAACACTTCCACATCAAAATTGCATTTATTCTTCTAAAATTCCACAAGAGATACATATATATTACCGATATTCCTTTCATACATATCCATTACAGCCACATTTCACAGAATACACCACACACAGCACCGTGTGATAACAACATCAAGATGATGTCACCGTTATAATGTTAATGCAACCTCACTTTTATATCTGTTGTTGTATTTCTCCAACTGATGATGATGATGATGATGATGATGATGGCGGTGGTGGTGGTGGTGATGGATCGCTGTCACTTTCTTCCTGACAATGAAGTTCTACTGGCGCAGTCATGGCTGTGTGGTTAAAGAGCTCGTTTTGCGACCACATGGCTCTGGGTTCAGCCCCCACTGCGCACTATCTTGGACGAGTGTCTACCACTATAACCCCGGGTCGACAAAAAAGCCTTGTAAGTTGATTTGGTACATGGAAGCTGTATGTATGCATGTATGTACGTGCGTGCGCGTGTATATGTCTGTGTTTGTCCCCCTACACCGCTTGACAACTGCTGTTGGTTTGTTTACGTCTCCGCAATCTAGTGTTTTTTGACAACAGATCGATAAAATAACTACTAGAATTGAAAATAAGTACCGGGGTCATTCTGGCAGACTAAAAGGTGTGGCTGTGTGGTAAAAAGTTTGTTTCTTAGCCACATGGTTCCAGGTTCAGTCCCACTGCGTGGCACCTTGGACAAGTGACTTCTACTATAGCTTCAGGCCGACCAAAGTCTTGTGAGTGGATGTGGTAGGCGGAAACTGAAAAATATATTTATGTATGTGATTTGTCCCCCAGCCCCACTCTATCATCACTTGACAACCGATGTTGTTGTGTTTACGTCCCCAGTAATGTAGCGGTTCGCCAAAAAGACCGATAGAATAAGTACCAGGCTTACAAAGAATAAGTCTTGGGGTCGATTTGTTCGACTAAACAGGTAGACAGGGACACAATAGAGGTATGTAACTAGGTAGGAGACTGTAGTAACTAGATATGGAAGAGGTAAGTTATGAAAGAGAGGCAGGTGGACATGTAAGAGAGACAGGTGGACAGGTAAAAGGGACAGGTGGACAGGTAAGGGAGACAGGTGGACAGGTAAGAGAGACAGGTGGACAGGTAAAAGGGACAGGTGGACAGGTAAGGCAGACAGGTGGACAGGTAAGAGAGAAAGGTGGACAGGTAAGGGAGACAGGTGAACAGGTAAAAGGGACAGGTAGACAAGTAAGAGAGAAAGGTGGACAGGTAAGAGAGACAGGTGGACAGGTAAGTGAGACAGGTGGACAGGTAAGTGAGACAGGGAGGTATGGGAGACAGACACACAGGTAAGAGAGAGACCAAGATTATTAGATATGATAGAGATAGGTTAGTAGGAAACAAGATAGATAAGTAGACAGGTGGTTATGAGAAATAGACAGGTATGTAAGGGAGAAGACAGGTAGGTAAGAGAGATCAGGTTGTTAGGTAAGAGAGACTAGAGTGAGTGGATACAATCTAGGTAGGTAGATATGCAGAAAGATGGGTAGGTAGGTAGGTAGGTAGGTGGGTAGGTAAAAGAGATGAGGTTGGTAGGTAAGAGACAGTAGAGTTACCAGATATGATGATATCATCAGAAATGGTTAATCCAGACAAGAGTTTTTCTTCTTTGGTCAATAATCACAGCATGGATTGCTTAATGGTGACAAACAACACTTGGACACTTGATGACATCACCGTTTCCATGGTAACAGAATATCAATATTTATCTTTCTAGAATCGTGATGATATTTTCATGCATGCAGTGATGACACAGAGAGAGAAAAAACGAGAGAGAGAGAGAGAGAGAGAGAGAGAGAAAGAATGTGTGTGTGTGTGTGTGATGCTCAGAAACGATGCCGTTATATCTATATGTGACTATGTATGCAAACGAACTCCCATGCATAGATGCACACACGCAAGCCATGACCGCACTCATACAATATATGCGCGTGCATCAGTGTATATCTACACATTTGTATGTGTACATGCGTGTGTGGATATTTGCTCAGAGATACGCATATACAAATATAAACATGTATATCAATTCATCTATCTACATATACACAGATGCAAACATACTCACACAACCACATATAAGCATACATAAGCATCTACCAATACAAACATACATAATACATACACAAACATACATTTATATATATATATATATATAATTTCTTTTTTTTTTCAATTTTGTTTATTTTGTTTTATTCGTTTCAGTCATGTGACTGCGATCTTGCTGGAGCACTGGCCTTAGTCGAACAAATCGATCCCAGGACTTACTCTTTGTAAGCCTAGTACTTATTCCATTGGTGTCTTTTGCCGAGCCGCTAAGTTATAGACGTAAACACACCAACAACGGTTGTCAAGCGATGCTGGGGGATAAACACTGTCACACAAACATATATATATATATAGTTAGATAGATAGATATAGAGATAAATAGATAGATAGATAGATAGATAGATAGATAGATAGATAGATAGATAGATAGATAGATAGATAGATAGATAGAGAGAGAGATAGAGGCAGTAAGGTTTATCACCACACTGATATGGCTGTTCCATAGGAATTTATTTCATATTACTACCATTTTTAACCTCAGGAAGAACCTCCTCCAGCAGTCTACAGTCGATATATAGATGTTTTCGATCTAATTTGGATTCTTTACCATCAAATTTGATTGCAAAGAATTCAAGTTTGATGGCAAAGAATCCAAACTAGATCGAAAACATCTATATATTGTAACTAGCAGTGGAGCGAACACCTACACCTACACACACACACACACACACACACACACACACACACACACACACACACACACACAGTGTGCAAGCAGCATTTAAGGACACTTAATTATCTGTATTTTACTCTCTTCAAACTAATTAAAAGGTTTTATTTCTTTCAGATCCCTCAAGCCATACAAAACACTAACACAGAAAACGAAAAAAAAAACATGCAAGCACTGTTGTCATATGTGCAGAACACAGCGACTTAGAAATTACCAATTCTATACAGACTGCAAAATCTTTTGTGCACAAAGCCCAGATGGAACTGAAAGCCTCTAGTAGAGATGTTTCGACTGTATCAAAAAGAAAAAAAAAACCATTTTAAACATTCAGACATCATAAGGATATTGTAGATCATCCAATGGTGCAAGCGATTCTTCATGATGATCCCAGAAAATCAATGAGGCCAATCACCAATGTATTTCAGGTGTTGAAGGGGACAATCAGAACTATGTACATTATTTACATTTGACAGATATTTGTCCTCATTTGTTTGTTGTTAACACAACATTTCGGTTGATATACCCTCCAGCCTTCATCAGGTGTCTTGGGGAAATATCGAACCTGGGTTCTCATTCCTAAGGTATTTTTCAATGTTATTATCATTATTATAATCATTATTATTATTATCATCATTATTATTATTCAGGTCACTGCCTGAAATCGAACTCGGAATCTTGGGGTTAAGAGCGCAAGCTACTAACCCCAAGATTCCGAGTTCGATTCCAGGCTAACACATGCTAGCATGGAAAGCGAACGTTAAATGATGATGATGATGATGACGATGACGATGATGATGAGGATGTCCTCAAATAACTCTCACACCCTGTTGTATATATAATTCAATAAACTCCTAACGATGCGCATTCTTGTCATCCATTCTGACACATGCCACAAAGAGAGGGCTCTCAATACAGTAATATGTAAATGCAAGCACAAATAAATATTTACCGATATTTTAGGAGAGTGAAATGCATAGAATTCATTATACAAAGAGTTGTTGTACAATTGCAAATGAACAAGCAAGACAGAAATTAAAACAATAAATATATGGATTAGATCCGAGTATGAGATATGGCTAATCCATATATTTATATCTTAATGTCTCTATGGTTTTTGATTTGTGAGAGTGCTGCTGGTTGGATGATAGAATGTTGTATGTTTTCTATGTTCTGTGTGTTTTTATCTTGAATCAGATAGATTGGGAGATAGCTGGCGGAGGCGAGAAGGGGGTAGACAAATATGATGAAGATGATAGAAGATGAAATGGATTGTGAGGGGAGGGGAGGAGGGAAGAAGAGGGGGAAGAAAAGAGAAAAGGAGGCGGGAAAGAAGAAGATAAGGAAGAAAGGATGAGAGAAAAGATGGAAGGAATGAGGAAGGAAGGAAGGAAAGACGAAAGAAAGAAAGAAAGAAAGAAAGAAAGAAAGAAAGAAAGAAAGAAAGAAAGTAAGAAAGAAAGAGAAACAAAAGAAAGAGGAGATGGGAAGGAAAAGAGGACTGAAAGAGAAGGATGCAGAAAGAAACAAAGAAAAAGAAGAACAAGAAGAACAAGAACAAGAAGAAGAAAAACAAGAAGAAGAACAAGAAGAAGAAAAACAAGAACAAGAAGAAGAACAAGAACAAGAAGAAGAACAAGAACAAGAACAAGAAGGAAAAAGAGAAGAAAGTGAAAGAGAAGGAAAGAGTGAAAGACAGACTGACAGAGGGAAGAGAGAGGGAGAGACCATGAGTGAGAGAGAGAGAGAGTAACGATAGCATATTTTATTTTAATGTCTCTGCTATCATGCTGATATGAGTCAGAACATGATGTAGAAGCCAGCCAGAGTCGGGTGATATCCCAATATCATGATATCATCATCTATCCTGAATCCGTCCAATGACAACTGGAATATTCCAACAGACTTACTTGCAATTGTCGTTCTGTTCCATGCCCACCCCTACCTCTACAGGCAACGATGGATCATCGTTCACTCACAGTGGTTTCTCATTCGGCATGTATCATCATCCATTATCATTACTACATGTCCCGCGTACGCCCAGTCATCTTTCTTTCCATCATGTATTATTCAACGTCACTGATACTTGCACACATTCTCGACTTACTTTCACCCGGTTCTTTCTAAGATATCCGATAATAGTCCAGGGTGGTGGTGGTGATGGAGGTCTAGCGGAGTAGCTAGAGTGTCAGGAAAAGAATAAATAAATAAATAGGAGTGGCTGTGTGGTAAATAGCTTGCTTACCTACCACATCGTTCCGAGTTCAGTCTTCTGCTATAGCCTTGGGCCAACCAAAGCCTTGTAAGGGGATTTGTAGATGGAAACTGAAAGAAGCCCGTCGTATATATATATATATATATATATATATATATATATAT
>NC_068999.1:43102620-43106427 GCF_001194135.2 Octopus bimaculoides
TGTGTGTGTGCCTCTGTGTGTGTGTGTGTGTGTGTGCCTGTGTGTGTGTGTGTGCCTGTGTATGTGTGTGTGCCTCTGTGCGTGTATTTGTGTGCGAGAGAGAGATAATACCTTGTGGTATTTAATCAGTACAAGTTACATCCCCGATACTCTGAGGTCAACTCAGCCTTTCAATAATTGATAAAAGAAAAAAGTGCCAGTTAAAGTATGGGAAAAATCAATTAAGTTGATTAAAGAAAGCACTCGGTGACAGTGCCCCAGCATGGGCACAGCTAATAGCCAGAAACAAGTCACTGAGCAAATGAATTTTCAATATCAAAAAACAAAAATAGAGAATAAAAAGCATTTGGGTTTTGTTTCCCGAATTATTCAATTTGGAGGTGAGTTTAATTGTGGAAATTTAATTATAATAAAACCCTGAGTCAATAAAGATTCCTCTATGTGGTTGCTCACCTTGCTAGAAACAGAAGCCAAATCTATCTCAACCAACACTAACAAGATGGAAAAAGAACATGAAACATGAAAAACACATCAGACACTCTGCTATTCCTTAAAAATAAAGCAGGAAGGTCATGCTTGGAATGTCATTGATCATTGGTTTGCTTGATCGGGCATGACCTTGTTGCACAACAACAACAACAACAACAACACTTAATTATGGCAGAATATTGGTAGAAATACTTGACTGATTTGAATTCTTCCTGGCCTACCAATCCAATATTCTCTCCGTTCTCTTGACTGTTCATGCTGTTAGTGATTCCAGAGTTCCTGGTGCACTGAAATTCCTGATTTTCTCTGAGAATTCAGAGATCTTGTTGCAGAGTTTGTGTACTTAGTGGCCCTGTCTAAACAGCACTGAATTCCTCCTGCCAGACTCTTTTTTGTTTTGTTTTGTTTTTTGTTTTGTTTTGTCTTAAATCCTATGTATACGGAAATAGACTGATACATCAACACACACACACACACACACACACACACACGTGTATGTGTACACACATACAAAAGCATACATTAATACATATTCAGCAGGTACATACACATTTACGTACACACACGCAAACACACATTTCATTCATTTTCCACACATTTTCATTCATTAACAGTATTAAAGGTTAAATGAGAAAATGTCAATATATATATGTATGTATATAAGTATACAGACCCACATACACACAAATGCACACATGCACACACACCTGCATACATATATATGTACACATACACACACACACATATATATGTACACATACACACACACACACATATATATATATATATATATATATATATATATATATATTCATGGGTGTGTTAACATATTTGTATTCATGGCTGTGTGGTAAGTAGTTTGCTTACCAGCCACATGGCTCCGGGTTCATTCCCACTGCGTGCCATCTTGGGCAAGTGTCTTCTACTATAGCCTCGGGCTGACCAAAGCCTTGTGAGTGGATTTAGTAGACGGAAACTGAAAGAAGCCCGACATATATATGTATATATATGTATGTATATGATTTGGTGTCTGTGTTTGTCCACCACCACCCACAACATCGCCTAACCACCGAGGTTGATGTGTTTACTTCCCCGTAACTTAGCGGTTCAGAAAACGGGACTGATAGAATAAGTACTAGGCTTACAAAGAATAAGTCCTTGGGTCGATTCGCTCGACTAAAGGCGGTGCTCCGGCATGGCCGCAGTCAAATGACTGAATAAACAAATTCAAGCATACACCTTTCCGAGCATACACACGTGTGAGTGTATTTATTCTTTGTAAGCCTGGTATTTAATCTATCGGTCTCCTTTGCTGAACCACTAAGTGACGGGGATGTAAACACACCAAGATCAGTTGTCAAGCGATGGTGGGGTGACAAACACACAAATACATTATATACATATATATATATCATCATCATCATCATCATCATCATCGTTCAACGTCCGTTTTCCATGCTAGCAAGGGTTGGACAGTTCGACTGGGGTCTAGGAAGCTAGGAGGTTTCACCAGGCCTCAATCTGATCTGGCAGTGTTTCTAACGCCAACCACTCCGAGAGTGTAGTGGGTGCTTTTTACGTGCCATCGGCACGGGGATCACAACTACAATTTCCATTTGATTTTGATTTTGATGTACTTGACTCAATAGGTCTCCTCAAGCACAGCTTGTCGCCCTACGATCCAAGGTACGTTTGAGTGATCTGGGGCTGGTTATGCAACACTGGTGTAGGTTTCAGCTGTGAACTCACTTTATGTGCCGGGTCTTCTCAGTCACAGCATATCTCCAGAGGTTTCGGTCTTTCGTCATTACCTCTGAGGCCCAATGTTCGAAGGTCCTGCTTTACCATCTCATCTTATGTCTTTCTGGGTCCACCTCTACCCTGGATACCTTCAACTGTTTGGGAGTGGCACTTCTTCACACAGCTCTCCTCATCCATTCGTAGTACATGACCATACCAATGCAAACGTCTCTCTTGCATGCCACATCCAATGCTTCTTATGTCCAACATTTCTCTCAGGGCGCTTACACTGTGTCGTGTGTGCACAATGACGTTACACATCCAGCAGATCATGCTAGCTTCAATTCTTTCGAGCTTACGCCTATATATATCTGTGTGTGTGTGTGTGTGTGGATGTATATATGTATGTGTGTGTTTGTGTATCTGTTCGTATATATATATATATATATATATATATACATACACATATATACATTGATATGTATGTATATGTATATATGTATATATATACATACATACATATATATATACACATATATATGTATATATACATACATATATATATATATATATATATATATACACACATGTGCGTGTATATACACACAATGTATATAATACAATGTATATAAACACATATCTCTATACCCATATACGTGTGTGTGTGTTTGTGTGTGTGTGTGTGTGTGCGTGTTTTGGTGGGGTGCATAAAGCTTCCACCTGCTTCTTTCCATAATACCTCCTGGCTTCATTTGATGTCAGTTGTGTAAATTAAACATAGCTCAAGGTAAATCTTAACATAAAACATCAACCTGCCAGAAAAGCAATGAAGTCAGGTAGAGGCAGGTACAATGTCAGGTACGGGGGGTACAAAGCAATTTATATCACTCATCCTAAAGGTTAGTTCACAAACACAAAACTAAAAGAAACTTCTAAACGCTATCCCTACCCCTGCAACCACCTACCTACCCCATCCTGCCAGTGCTGGACCAGTAAAGGGTAGGAAGACAGGGGTGGGAGTACCTTCCATACACACATGACAACATTTCTGATATTAAATGGAGAACCTGTACCACAACATACATGTTAAAATAACTCTCAG
Organism: Octopus bimaculoides; assembly: GCF_001194135.2. Classification (NCBI taxonomy): domain Eukaryota; kingdom Metazoa; phylum Mollusca; class Cephalopoda; order Octopoda; family Octopodidae; genus Octopus; species Octopus bimaculoides. The sequence continues at coordinate 43,105,952 of NC_068999.1, forward strand.
GGTAATGAGATCTAATCTAGTTTGGGGTTTACTGTTCTCATTCATAATGTCATAGGAAACATTATACTTGTTGTTGTTGTTGTTGCTGTTGAAGATGATGATGATGATTATCATCATCATCATCATGGTGGTGGTGGTGGTGGTGGCGACTTTTTTATTATATAACCATTGGATCTGTTTGGTTTCTTCATTGGCCCTAGTCAGAGGCCCTCCTCTCACAAAAGGACTGCATTATTCACGTAGAGATGCGTGGCTTAGTGGTTAGGTTTGTGTTGGATATCATGATCGTAAGATTGTGGTTTCGATTCCTGGACCGAGCGACGCGTTGTGTCCTTGAGCAAAACACTTCGTTTCACATTGTTCCAGATCACACAGCTGGCAAAAATGAGTAACGCTGCAATGGACTGGCATCCCGTCCAGGGGGGAGAATTTATAGCCCATGGTAACCTTACCATGCCTGCACCTACATATATATA
>NC_068999.1:43109203-43111168 GCF_001194135.2 Octopus bimaculoides
TATATATATATATATATATATATATATATATATATATATATATATATATGCATATATATATATATGAATGCATAATATATATGCATATATATATACATATTTTATTTGTTTTGGTCATTTGACAGTGGTCATGGAGTACTACCTGTAGTCGAACAAATCGTCCCCAGGACTTATTCTTTGTAAGCCTAGTACCTATCCTATCAGACCCTTTTGCCAAACCGCTGTGTTACGGGGACGTAAACACACCACCATTGGTTGTCAAACAATGGTAGAGGGACAGACGCACAAACATATACATATATGCAACGGGCTTCTTTCAGTTTCCGTCTTCCAAACCACTTACAAGGCTTTGATTGGCCTGAGGCTATAGTAGAAGACATTTGCACAAGCTGCCATGCCGTGGGACTGAACTCAGAACCATGTGGTTGGTAAGCACATTACTTACCACACAGCCATTCCTGCACTTATACATATATATATATATATATATATATATATATATATATATATATATACACACACATATATGTATATTTCTTTATGGCCCACAAGGGGCTAAACATAGAGGGGACAAACAAGGACATAGGTTTTAAGTCGATTACATCGACCCCACTGCGTAACTGGTACTTAATTTATCGACCCCGAAAGGTTCAAAGACAAAGTCAACCTCGGCGGAATTTGAACTCAGAACGTAAAGACAGACGAAATACCGCTAAGCATTTCGCCCGCTGTTCTAACGTTTCTGCCAGTTCGCCGCCTTAAATAATGCAACAATTAACACAGACATGCAGTTATTTGAATAAAAATTATTTCATAAATTCATTAAATATCTTCTGTTAAAGAATGCATGTTCATATGCATGTGCATTTCTATGTGCACTGAGATAACAGCATGTGGGTTGGTGCAAATGCGTGCAATGTATATGCTATCTAAACTATATCAAACTGCAAGCTAAAAACTTAAGATATCTTTGCAGCATGTAAAAGCATTTTTGCAGAGATGCAAGTGCAACTGGTTCGATGCAGTTAGCTGATATGGGCATTAAAATTCCCATATAAGTTTTATATACACACATACATATATACGCACATATGTATGTGTGTGTGTGTGTGGTAGATGAAGTTTAACATTAAAACCAGTGTATAAGAAAATAATGGGTAAGGCGAAAACTTGTGTTGTTACTTGATATCTCCGTTTGAATATCTTCTGTAAATACTGATAGGGCTTTGTACGAATGAGTGCTTAAAACTGCATATCAACTGCAGCTGCCTTTCAGATGTGAATCTACAAATGCATTAAATATGCATGTGCTTGTGTGTGTGTGCAGTAGTGATAGTAGTAGAGGTATTATCATCATCCTCATCATCATCATCATCATCATCAGTAGTAGTAGTAGTAGTAGTAGTAGTAGTAGTAGTAGTAGTAGTAGTAGTAGTAAAAAGCTTTATTTGAAAAAGAAATGTTTAAACGATTCTAGAGACTTTAACTAAAATAAAGAAAATGGGATGAAAGGCAAAGTCGATCCTAGCGGCATTTGAACTCAGAACATAATGAATTTGAAAGAAGTGGTGCTAAACATTTTCCTGTTTTTTGTTGTTTGTTTGTTTGTTTTTGTTTTTTTTCGGCCTTGTATTGATTGCAGAATAAGTCAAAACCGTATGGTTTGATGGCCTCGATAGATTGGATAGTAAGGGTGTTCTCCCCACACCCGCTTAAAACATATATCAAGTACACAGCACATTATTAACCACCTGGATGATGTATCGTCCATTCTTAGAGAAGACCCACGTTTAGATGGTGAGAAATATTACTTCTCAGCATCTATACTTCTCAGTATAGATACTACTTTCGTCTCTTATAGAGATTTTCTTATATACACACACACACACACACACACACACACACACACATACATACATACATACATATATATATATATATATGTGTGTGTATATGTATATATTC
>NC_068999.1:43111294-43113220 GCF_001194135.2 Octopus bimaculoides
ATATATATATATATATATATATATATAATGATAATAATAATATAAATAATATATATATATATGCATATATACATACATAGATATACATACTTGCATCTATACGTATATATATGAATATGTGGGCACAGGACGTCATGAAACGTGTACAACAAAAAAGTACGACTACATGGAACATGAACTATTCTTTCGAACAATGAAAGACAAATATGCATGCATACATATGTATACAGAGAGAGAGATGCATATACATAAATTTACACATACATGCATGCATGAATGCATACAGACATACATACAGGAATGTATACATACATACATGAATGTATACATACATACATATATACATGCATGAATGCATACATATATACATACATGAGTGCATGCATACATACATGTAAACATACAAACATGCATACATACATACATACATACATGCATCCATCCATACGTACATATAATTATATAGTTTTCCCGTCTTTTGCCTGCTGGCTCATCTTTGTCCGTTTGAAACCCTCTCATCTCTCTATCACTTGAGTCTGTCATTGATTGGCAGAAGAAAACTAGGACCGTTTGAAGATTAAATTACACACAGAGAAGCCCCCCACCCACCCACTTATTGTTGTTGTTGTTGTTGTTGTTGTTGTTGATGAAGTGCCTAAACTTAGATGGCCATTGCTCATATTGTGTAATACTTTTTGTACTGGTGTGAAAATTCCGTTATTACTTAGTGGGTCATATAGGGGACGGCGGGGACAGTGGGAAGAAAAAGGAGAAAGAGAAGGAGACGGGTGGTGGTGGTAGTGGTAAGTTCTGGGAGGAGGTAGGGGTGGATGGCTGGGTGCTATAATCAAAGCATTCTACGACAGGCCAGAAGTGTTTTGAGAGTCCACCCAAGTCAGACAGTCAATTTCACTGACCTCATCATATCTCTTTAATTGCCAGACCACTTATAGCCACACACACACACACAGCCACCCCACCCATCCCCCATCACACCAACTCATACTTACTTCCTCTAATTTAACATTGTTGACTCATCTCATTATCAACACCAATAATGACTACTTCTACCCCCTCTACACACACACACCACTTCCACCACCACCACCACTACTACTTCCATGGTTAGTCATTGAATCTTGATTAAAAGCAAATATATCATGTATGTGTGTGCGTGTGTCCCCAATAATCATTTTTCAACCAACGCCGCCGCCACCACCGCCGCCGCCACCACTGTTAATACTAATATTATTAATATTTTATCAACAGCATCATCAACAACAACAGCAGTAACACTACGTAATTATCAAGACCACTACAACTGCCACCAATACTATTATTACTAATACTCTAACAGTACTAATCTTGTCACTGCCATCAACATCATCATCATCGTCATCACCACCACCAACAAAGTGCATTTATCGATGTCACCACTACCACCATCACCACCAATACCACTGATATTACAATTAATAATACTCTAAAAGTATTGTTACTCTTATTGTAATGATCATCACCAAAAACAGCAGCACTATGCAATTATTAGTGCTCCCACCAGCACCACTACCAAATGATGCTAATATAAAAGGCAAAAGAGAACGTTGACCTGAGAGCTAAACATCAACTCCTGACCCCACCCCCTCCACACACACGTCATGACCCTCACCATTCATCTTAATTACTCACCCACACTCGAGCAACAGACGGTGGGCTTATGTATGTCTCTATGTATGTATATGTATATATATATATATATATAATAGACGCTGGAGTGGCTGTGTGGTAAGTAGCTTGCTTACCAACCACATGGTTCCGGGTTCAGTCCCACTGCGTGGCACCTTGGGCAAGTGTTTTCTACTATAGCCTCAGGCCGACCAAAGCCTTATGAGTAGATTTGGTAGACGGAAACTGAAAGAAACCCGT
>NC_068999.1:43116275-43118612 GCF_001194135.2 Octopus bimaculoides
AAACATTTCATCAAACAACCCTTCTGCAACATCTGAATAAACTGTTGACCACCACCACCACCGCCACCCAACCAACCAAATCCCCTTCTCTCCCACCTCGCACTCCTCTACACCAAATTTATAATATCTGAAATTTCCTTTTCGGCTTAGATTCATTTACTTACCTTCTTGCCCTTGTGCTACACATGTTATCTACCTAAGGTTACCACCATCATCATCATCACCATCATCATCATCATCATCCGGTAGTAGGGGCAGGGGTAATGAGGGTTGCACACAATTCATTCATTCGTTCTTTCCCCCCCTCTTCCCACCACCACTCTCATAATAGAATATCAATATTATAATTTCACATCACGTACCACAACTTAACTCAATGTAGGTCACCGCAGTCATCAAGTATTTGAGTTCAAATACACCTATCAAAAGCGTTCCTTTTTAGCTTTTTTAAAGTTTCTTTTGTTTGGTGTTTTTGTTCTTTTTTTATTGTTTTGGTTTGTTTTCCTTGTTGGTTATTTTTTTCTTAGCTTTTAATACATCCTTCATCTTTGCCGAAATGTTGACATAAACCCTTTTGCTCTCTCTCTCTCTCTCTCTCTCTCTCTCTTTGTTCTTCTTCATCAATACGAGTGTGTGTGTGTGTGTGTGTGTATGTGTGTGTGTGTGTGTGTGTGTGTGTGTGTGTGTGTGTGCAACTGCATACCTGCATTCAATCACATCGATATAAGCGTAAATGTACACACATACATACGTGCGCGCGGATATATGAATAGGTAGACAGACAGACAAATAAACAGACAGATAGACAGACAGACAGACAGTCAGATAGATAGAGAGAGAGAGAGAGAGGGACAAAAAGACAGAGACAGGCAAACAGACAGAGACAGGCAAACAGACGGGCAGAGACAGACAGACGGACAGGCAGGCAGACAGACATACATACATACATACAGAAATGGTTCACCTTCAGCTTAACCCTTTCACTATAGAAATCCGATACATTCTCTCAAAATGCCATTACCCTTAAAACAGCTTTATGTACAGTAATCGCTCGCTACATCGCGGTTCACCTATCGCGGTTTATTATTTAGGCTTACGTCGATTCATCTGTGGTGTTGTTTTGCATTTATAATAAAATAAATATATACAAATTATAAAAATAATAATAAAAAATATATACAATACAGTACTATTTCTACTTCGCGGATTTTCACTTATCGCGGGTTTTTTTTGGAATGTAACACCCGCGATAGTCAAGGAATTAATGTGCTTTATTGTATAGCAGTCTCTCTCTTTTGCTGAGGAATGTCATGTTTGAAAGTATTTTCTGTTGAGAAATATAGAGTTTACTGAGGGAACGGGATTTGCAGAAAATACCAATTCTATTTGTGTAGTAGATAACTAACATCATTACAGGAATAACCGTGAAGTTTAATTTCGCAGTTGAAGGATTAAAAGACTGTACTCTCTCGGATTCAGTTCGCAATTAACTGAGTTCCTTTAATGCTCAAAACCGTTTCAAGTGTTTATATCGATCCCTTGAATAAACGCATATACCCTATTCTAAGGACCAATATCGACCACTTTTCTGACCCCTGCTTTAAACTGTAACTATACGAAATTATTTTGTTTTTGTTATTTTAGGGATTAGCAAGGAGAGAGAGGATCAGTCGCAAAGCTGGATTAAGACTTGGTAAACCTTAAAACCATGTAAACCGTATGAAAGCTCTTTGTTAAAAAAAAAAAACGTTTGACGAAACCTAGCAAAAACAATTTTGTGGCCTCCGTGAAAAGGATGGGGCTCTAAGTAGTTTGTTTAGTTAGCTTATGTCTAAATCCAATACTGGACGTTAGCCATGGCCGTTTTACTGAACATCCGAGACTGATGGAAGAGATAAAAAGAAGCAAGAACCATGGATAAAGGAAACGAAGACGAAACGCATCAAAATATCGGGAATTGGGGTGAAAGTTAGTTAAAGATAAAATGTGGGTTCTGTTAAAGTTACCCAAGTGCCAAGTGGAGGATTCAGTCCACGACGAGAGGTATGTGGTCACACGATACGAGAGAAGACACTACCTTGTTCGATCTACTAGAAATGGCAGTCAATGATCCTCTAAATCGTGCCGTACTGTCTTAGAAAAACGAGGAACTATATACAGTCTCTGGTACTTGTGTATCCGTCACTGATATATATATATATATGTGTGTGTGTGTGTGTGTGTGTGTGTGTATATCCGTCACTGATATAAATATGTATGTTCAAAAAATATATAATGCGTCGCTTTGTGCTTATCAACCACATGGTTCTGGGTTCAGTCTCACTGCGTGGCACTTTA
>NC_068999.1:43118622-43119573 GCF_001194135.2 Octopus bimaculoides
CGGAAACTGAAAGAAGCCCGTCGTATACTGAAGGCGATGCTCCAGCATGGCCACAGTCAAATGACTGAAACAAGTAAAAAGAAAAAGATTATAAATGCAAAATAACACACCGAAGGAATCGACGTAAACTTAAATAATAAACCGCGATAAGTGAACCGTGATATGGCGAAGGATTACCAAGTGTGTATGTGTGTATCGCTGATATAAAAGGGGCGGGTTGGTTGTGATCGAAAAATCTGTTCAATAATGACTAACCTTGAGATAAATATGAATAAAATATAGTTTTGTTCCATCCAAAGAATTTTAATCAACCAAATTCTCAACCCTTATTTAATCAAACTGAATCTCTTACCTAAGCATGGCGCTGCGGGATCGAACCTCGTAAATTCAAAGCGATGTTATCAAAATAACTCCATGTGGTTGTTACGCAAATAAATTTTCAGAATCGTTAAAGTATCGGACAAAATATTTACATTATTTAGGTACAATCCTTTATGTTCCGGTGTCAAATTTTGCCGGGTTCGATTGCAGCTTTTTAACAGTTTTAGGCATTCAGATTTTTATCATATGTTTATTTACTCACATTGGTTTGAATGGATAAAGCTTTATATCGTAGCTTCGAAATTTCAATGATATAATTGTTTAATTATAGAATGACATTAAAGGGTAGGTGTGAGAGACCAGGTGTGACAAGCTGGAAACATAAAACAGGTAGAATATTTTGGCAGGATATGGTCAATTTTAAAGCTAATGGGTTAACGTTGTGGGACTGGGGTTGATGAAATAAAGAACTTGGTTTCTATTCCTGTGATGCATACATACTAAAAAGGGAACAAAAGTATAAGAGAAAACAAAGAAAAAACAGCAAAGACATCATTGATTTATTGTCTTGAATTAATAGATCTTTCAGACAATACAAGATGACCAGATGATGGTCTGTTTCTCTTCAAA
>NC_068999.1:43120181-43121080 GCF_001194135.2 Octopus bimaculoides
ACACACAAACAAACACACATATATACATACATAATCTCGTCATTAGCAGAAGTATGTTAGTCGTCTTGCTTGAATCCGAGTAAAAAAATAGAGGAAAGTAGAAAATAACTGTTTTCGAGTTTCTTAATTTCATATTTCATGTTTTTTTTCTTAGAAAATTAATACAGTTACAATTTTTTTTTAATATATATAAGCCTGGTCTTTTTATTATTATTATTATTATTATTATTATTATTATTATTATTATTATTATTTACACCTTTAGTTTCGTAGTTCATATTTCGTCTCGTAAGATGGAACTTCAAGACATTACAAAGTAGTGGTAAATATTGGTGTTCACTTTGAAGATGAGGGATATTTTTATAGACAAAAACAAAAAGACGATATTATGAATATAGCTGAGAATGTAGCAAGCTAAAGTAATTAATTATAATTCAAAATTGTTAATTCTTCGTAATTAATATTTTGTACTTCATTATGTGTGAACATCAGAAGATCCTGAATTTCAACGTATTTTGAATGATTGATAAGTGCGAGGTGTTTGTTGTATTTCTTGACATGTCATCCAGCTGCAAAAACCATGCCAAAAAAGACAGTGGAGCTAAGTGCAGCTCTTTGGCTTGCCAGCTCCTGTCAAACTGTCCAACCCATGCCAGCAAAGAAGACAGACATTAAATGATAATGGTGATGTATGCGCGCGTGTGTGTGTATATATTAGTTGAGCAGATGGAAATATATTTACGTATTTAGAAAAGTACATTTATGCTAAGCCATATTTAACTTTTTTTGATAGTAGCCTGCCTGAGACTAACTCTGGTTCGCTGATACAAACTTCCTGTTTTAAAAGTAATTTAAATTAAAACCGCCCATCAAAATTCCATTTTAATTCATGTTCCAAG
>NC_068999.1:43121090-43123396 GCF_001194135.2 Octopus bimaculoides
TTTTTTATTATGATAAATATTATCATACATAGAGGGGACAAAACAGGACAATACAAACAATAATCGTTATTGTGAGTTCGAATGACACCCAGGTTCAAAAATTATGAATGATATATAAAAACTGAAATTTTGACTTTTTTTTTTTTTACTTTAACCTGATGGGCTGAAAAGCCCAGCAGCTACACCTTTTCCTTTTCCCATGAAGGATTAAGCAGGGTCAATTGCACCCACCTTTCTTACCACAGCCTTACGATTTGAGTTTGGGGAGGGGCTGCACAAATTCGGCTACCTCCCCATCCTTTTCTTTCATTGGTGCAGCCTCTGGGCTTTATTAATAATTTTTCTCAGCCATTTCGGAGCTGACATCTTTGATATCTTCGGGATACCTTTCCTTCAGCTCCAGAAGTAGGCCTGCATCCATTTTAGCAAGTCTAATGTTCAGGGGCGTGTCCTCACCGGGCCACCAGAGATTTATTCTTTATTACTGGCACAAGGCCCAACACAGAAGGGGCATACAGAGACATGCGGAACACAAAACGCATGAACGGATAAATATGAAATGAATTAAATTACAATGGAAATGAGACGGCCATCTCGCTCCCGCTCCAAGATGAAACCATGGATTCCTTTTTCCTTTAAACCTTTACATTTTAAATAACAATTTCCAGCCCCGCTCTAAGGGGAAACCGCGACTTCCCTTTTCGCTTTCACCATACAATTTTAAAAACATTTTAAACAAATGCTCATTCATATAGTTACAGAATTTCTTTTCTTTTTTTTTTTTTGGAAACAAAAAGTTTAACCAAATGTTTTTCTCAGTCTTTCACAGTTTCTAAAATAAATCACTACTTACCACTTCATCTTCTCATTTCCGTCCACATAATTCGCCACCGAGGCGCGAGGTTCAACATCTGATATTCTTTCAACCTTGGGGGCGTCCTATATTTCCCGGGCCACTAGTGAAAGCAAGAGTTTACTCCAGCTTACAATATATAGAAAACAAAGTGACAATCAGCAACTGATCTCACAACAAGCAAAGTAGCTTGTTAGAAAATCTCTATGAGAGATGAAAGTAGTAACCATACAGAGAAGTAATGTTTACTACCACATCAATATGGCTGTTTGATTTTACTACCCTTTAACCCTAGGCTGAGCCTCTGCCAGCTGGTTATCGATGCAATCTGTACCTGGTATATATTGCAAGCAGGGGAGCAAACCCCTTTTGCTAAATTTGTCATTATTGTCAAAACTATATTTCAATAGAAATAGAGCAACAAAAGGGCTAAACTAGCGAGAGAGAGAAAGAAACTTAGTTTGTAAACCCTAAATATTTTGGTAAGTCATGTGATGCCGTCTCATGGGGTACAGCATCTTCTAGGAGTTCCAGAGTTAAAAATACACAGTGGTGGGCTGTGAATAGGGTTATGTGAATGAGCAGAATTATTAGAGCATTGAATAGACTCCCTGGGCAGCATTTGTTCTGGACGTCTGAGTTCAAATCCAGCCAAGGAGACAACATTTATTCTGAAACCATATCTGCTTTGTATGAGTCAAATGTGTACGTTTGCATTTATTTGTTTATTTATTTGTTTTATTTACTGATTTATTTATTCATCTTCTTCAGCATCATCACCTTATGAAGTGCATCCTGTGGTTGATCAGCACAATACCAGCATCCTGTGTCAATTCACTACACAGATAGCAATAGCAAGATGCTTTTTTGATTAATAGAACTGATAAGGTATGTGTATGTGTGTATTGTTTGCTTGTGTGTCATTGATTCACTCACTACATGTGAATATATATTTACAAACCTCTCTCTCTCTCTCTCTCTCTCTCTCTCTCTCTGTGTGTATGTGTGTGTGTGTGTGTGTGTGTGTTTTATGCTTTTATAACCCGAGACAGCTGAACTGGGTAAACAGTATGGAGCGAGATAGGACAAGAGAGATGGGTAAAAAGGGGATGAGATTCTGTAGATAAGCAGCAGTGGTGGTGGTGGTGGTGATGGTGGTGAGTTGTGGGGGGTGACCTGATTGCATGGATGAATGGTTGACTGGTTGTATTAGAATATACACTGTATGCTGCCATATAAGACCTTACGCCACCTCTACCACACACACAAGCACTCACACACACATGCACACTAATATAGAACAACCCATAATTCTGTAATGAAATATTGATTATTGTATGTATGTATATACACACACACACACACACACACACATATATGAATGTAATGAATACATATAATAAGTGTAGAGTGGTTGTGTGGATGATGATGATAATGATGATGATATATATAT
>NC_068999.1:43123801-43124630 GCF_001194135.2 Octopus bimaculoides
GTGTGTGTGTTGAATTAATGATATTAAAGAACTTTTAAGATTAACAATGGAGTATTTACTGATGACCTGACTCTATACTGATTATAGAGTCAATGCTAGAGTCAAATTTATTGTGAAGATCATGTTAACTAGGACTTAGTAAAAAAAAAAGGGTAAACTTACCTTCTTGAGTCATCCTGACTCATAAGAGCTATTTTACCGGTTTCCATGGGGTTTATATTCTCCGCCTGGATGGGACGCCGGTCCGTTGCAAGGTTGCTCATTTTTGCCAGCTGAGTGGACTGGAGCAATGTGAAATAAAGCGTTTGGCTCAAGAACATAACACATTGACCGATCTAGGAATTGAGACCACAATCTCATGATCATGAGTCCAACATCCCTAACCACTAAACCACACCCCTGGGACTTCCACTTTTACCTTTCAGTTCAGTTACTCCACGATACGTAAGCTTAAAAACAGAAGCAGTGAAACGAGGATGATCAGGATAATGATGTACATATATATTTTATTTTTTGTCTTTTGCTTGTTTTAGTAATTAGACTGCGGCCCTGCTGGGGCACTGCCTTGAAGAATGTTAGCCAAACAAATCGACCCGTTTACTGATTTTTGCTTTTAAGCGCGATACTTATTCCATCAGTCACTTTTGCCGAACTGTTAAGTTACAGGAATGTAAATAAACCAACACCAGTTGTCAATCAGTGGTAGGCGACAGATACAAACTCCAGCACACACACACACACACACACACACACACTCATGTGATGGGATTCGTTCAGTTTCCATGAACCAAATCTACTCATAAGGCTTTAGTCAGACTCGGTTTATCAT
>NC_068999.1:43125290-43126585 GCF_001194135.2 Octopus bimaculoides
TGCGTCGCACTAGGTTATTTTTTTTATATATAAATATATATCTATATATATTATAATTTCATTTTTATATTTGTTTATTTTATTTATTTGTTGTTTGTTTATGGCCATTTTTTTGTTCCATGCTTGAATATTACCTTTTACTTGGCTTCAGTCATCGGACCGTGACCATGCTGGGGCACGGCATTGCAGGGTTTATCGACCACAGTAAATAAAGTTTTTTAACTCTTGTGCTTATTCTGTTGGTCCCTTTTAACAGAAACTGTTTTGGACCAGGTCTCCACTCAGAGGATAAATTCCTTCTTTCCTTCCTTCCTTCCTTCATTCGTTCATTCATTCATTAATTTCTTCCTTTCATTCTGCTTATTTTTCCTTCCCTAATTATCTCATACTTCCTTTTGCCTTACTTCATTCATTCTTTCATTCTTCATTTTCCTTCTCCCATTTCCTCCTCACTTTTGCCCTGACTCATTTTTTCCTTCCTTCCACCCTTCCTTCCTTTCTTCGTTCCTCTCTTTCTTCCTTCCCACTTTCCTTCCTTCCTTCGTTCCTTCCTACTCTCTTTCATTCATTCATTCATTCTCCCTTTCACTCTGCATTATTTTCTCCCCCCCCCCCTCCACCATTCTCTTCTTTTCTTTGCCCGGCCTCATTCTCTTCCTTCCTTCTTCCCTTTTCTTTCTTTCCTTCCTCACTTCTTCACCCTTACCTCTCTCCTTCCTTGCTTGCTTCCCTCCTTCCCTCCTTATACTCATCTTGGAACCTCTGCAAAGAGTCAAAGGTCACGGCCCCTTTCTTCCTTACGAAGTAACAAAACACACAAAAAGAAAGGAGAAATAAAGAGGGGAAGAAAATAAACAAAACAAAAAAATGAATTAAACTCAAGACTATATTAACCAATGTGTTGTTGCTTACTTTTGAGGGAAGGGGCCAAATCAATTCGATTGACCCCAGTGCTCCACTTATTTTATCGACCCCTATCATCATCAGCGTCGTCGTTTTGCATCCACTTTCCATGCTGGCATGGGTTGGACACATTAACCAGGGACTGACAAGCCAGGGGGCTGCACCAGGCTTCAATCTGATCTGGCAAGCAATCTAGAGCTGGATGCCCTCCCTAATGCCAACCACTCTGAAAGTGTAGTGGGTGCTTTTTACACGCCACCAGCACGAGGGCCAGTAAGGCAGTACTGGCATCGACTACGCTTGAATGGTCTGATATTTCCAGCACATTTAGTAGCTGCATTGAGAGTCCCTCATTGAATCATTATTATTATTGTTTATATAAATATATATAT
>NC_068999.1:43126827-43128374 GCF_001194135.2 Octopus bimaculoides
ATATATATATATATATATATATATATATATATATATATGCATCAAAATACATCTGTGAGTGTGTTATGTATGTGTGAGTGTGTGTGTGTGTGTGTATATATATATATACAGAGAGAGGGGGGTCTAAGTTGATGAGTGTATTCTACGTATGCAACTGTACCTCTCAGTAATATATTTGTGAAAATCTGTGTGTGTGTGTCACAGTTCTTTGATGTCTTGGTGTCATGTCTCCTGTTCGTTTACTACTGTAAAGAATAACACTTCATGATTCACGGTTAATTACCCACTAGCACTGTCTAGGTTTGTTAATTGTACTGGGATGTATTCTATAATACTTGACATGATTTATTGTGAATCAATTTCCCAACAATCACCTGCGCAACCTATTATCCTATTTCATTACTTTCTTTATCTGTACATTTTTATATTTCCCCTTTTTCTCTTGAACTTTCATTCACTATATTAGCAGAGAACGAAGCTTTGAAAGAAAATTATTATTTGTACCTTGCATTTAAAAAAAACCTTCTTGAAAGTCCCTGCGAAATATGTAATAATAATATTATGTAAGAATCATTGAAACGGCAGTAGGAATGACTTTCTTAAGCTATCACAGATACTGGTTTCTGCTGTTCTTTCAAATGTGCTTAGCTCTACTCATGCTTTATAACATATTCCACAGTGTATGTCACAATTTAGATAGATATTCACTTTACCTATGTTCCAGAGTTTAATGATTTGTACTGTATTGAGCTCTAGTATATCCGGTTATCTGTCATGCTTGTGCAGAATATCGTAGTGTCATGTATGTATTTATATATACATACACACAGGCACAGACAGAAAGACAGAAGTATATACATACATACATATACAAACATACATACACACAGGCACACTGACACATATACATTCATTTGTATATATACACGCATGCATACAAATATATATACATGCATGTATTTCTATATTATATATACTTACCTATATTTATATATTATATATATATATAGGCGCAGGAGTGACTGTGTGGTAAGAAGATTGTTTCCTAATGGCATGGTTCCGGGTTCAGTCCCACTGCGTGACACCTTGGGCAAGTGTTTTCTGCTATAGCCTCGGGCCGACCAAAGCCTTGTGGGTGGATTTGGTAGACGGAAACTGAAAGAAGCCCGTCGTATATATATGCATGTATGTATTTGTGTGTCTATAGTTGTCCCCCCACTATCGCTTGACAACCGATGTCGGCGTGTTTACGTCCCCATAACTTAGCGGTTCAGCAAAAGATACCGATAAAATAAGTACTAGGCTTACAAAGAATAAGTTGGAGTTGATTTATTCGACTAAATACGATGTTCCAGCATGGCCGCAGTCAAATGACTGAAACAAGTAACAGAAAAATAAATATGTACATATGTATGTGTGTGTGTATGTATAGATGTGTGTGTGTATATATATACACACACATATACATATATATGTATACATCAATATATATTGAGATTTTATATATATATATATATATATATATATATATATATATATATATATAT
>NC_068999.1:43129354-43129976 GCF_001194135.2 Octopus bimaculoides
TATATATATATATATATATATATATATATATATATATATATATATATATGTGTGTGTATATATACATACCTAGATGAGTACATTTTAACATACATATATGTACATATGTGTTTTTAGCTGTATGTGTGTGTGTATGTGTGTGCATTTAGAAGCAGGGCGTAGCAGCCAAATAGTATTCTTTTTGTTCATTTGAACAGGCGCGTAGTTTCGGTGGTTAAGGTGTGGCATTCATACCGTAAGATTGTAGTTTCGATTCCAGGACCGAGCGATGCATTGTATTCTTAAGTAAAACATTTCATTTCACTTCGCTCCACTCCAGTCCAGTCCGGTCACCTGGCAAAAACTGAGAAAATCCTGCAATGGACGGCGCAACTAACTGTGTGTATTTCTGTCTGTACATTGGTAAGTATTTGTAAGCGTGTACATATAAATGTATTTGTGGAGTGGCTGTGTAGTAAGTAGCTTGCTTACCAACCAAATGGTCCCGGGTTCAGTCCCACTGCGTGGCACCTTGTGGTCTTCTACCATAGCATCGGGCCGACCGAAGCCTTGTCAGTGCATTTGGTAGACGGAAACTGGAAGAAGCCTGTCGTATATGTATATGTATGTGTGTGTATATGTT
>NC_068999.1:43131157-43132547 GCF_001194135.2 Octopus bimaculoides
AAAACCATTTATAACCAACCACAATGCGTGGGTGTGGTGGCATGCAGTTTAATGTTTGTGTGTTTTTAGTGTGTTTTTTTTTTGTTTTCTTTGCTAAGCAAAAATAGTGCTGCGTGTTTGAATTAGGTTAGCAAAATAGAGGATAAAGTGTCTGTCTATATCCCTGGCAGACAATCTCTATCTCTCTTTCTCTCTTTTCATCTGCCTCTCTCTCTCTCTCTCACTCTTTATCTTTCTCCCTCTCTCATCTCTTTCTTCTACTCTCTCCCGTCTCTTTCTTCCAATTTTCATTCTGTTTCTACATATATATATATGCACACACACACACATACATACGCACACACACACACACACACATCGATGACATATATATATATATATATACACACACACACACACAGCGATGACATATATATATATATATATACACACACTCACATAATTAGAGCGACGGCACCACACACATGCACACACACATATCTATGTAGTAAGGGTGTGTGTGTGTGCGTGTATATATATATGTGTGTGTGTGTGTGTGATCTCTCTTATTACCGCTCTAACACTTCGTTGTGAAAATTACGTATGAGTTCTACACTGGGATATTAACTTCGCAATGCCTAAGCGAAATATTAAAATACACACATACACACACAGACACACGCGCGCGCGCACACACACACACAAGTATGTATGTATGTAAAGATATTTGGAGAGAGAGAGAGAGAAAGGTAGAGGGAGAGAAAGAGATAAATAGGTGATATAATGTATATCTGTGTGTGTGAGTGTGTGTATATGTGTATGTGTGTGTACACATATAATATACAAAGACATAGATAAATACAAAATACATGCATGAATGTATATAAATACATACATCCACTACGCACTGACTGACACATACATACAGAGACGCAAAGATAGATAGATAGATAGATAGATATATAGATAGATAGATAGAGAGAGAGAGACAGAGACAGAGACAGACAGAGAGAGAGAGGGGGAGAGATTTACACATACACATTGTGTGTGTGTGTACATGTATGAGGTGTGCGTATGATTGTGTTCCTTGTAAACACATGACCTAAGCATAAAGTTATGTAACAATGTGACATGGATTCCAGTTATATAACAAAATAATTCAATAAAACTGCGAGCGAATCAATGGAATTTAGTTATTCAATATTGTAAAAGTTTTATCTGAGGTACTTGTGTGTGTCTGTGTGTGACTGAGCGTGTGTGTGTGCTTGTGTGTGTATCTGTGTGTGAGTTTGTGTGTATGTATGTGCTTTTTTTGTACATGCTTGAATAATACGTACAGAAGATTGTATAAACGTATTTATACATATACACACTGGCATATATATGTATATATATATATATATATATATAT
>NC_068999.1:43136649-43137124 GCF_001194135.2 Octopus bimaculoides
CGTTTCTCTAAAAGAAATGGAAAAACTTTCAAAATACAAAGACCTGGAAATAGAGATAACTCGAATGTGGAATCTAAAAACAGAAACAATTCCTATCATAGTAGGTGCCTTAGGTATAATAAAAAAATATTCAGACAAATACATAACAAAAATAGCAGGACTTACAAATATATATAACATACAGAAAATTGCACTACTGGGTACTGCACACATTCTACGCAAAACACTTTCAATACAGTAAACATAAGAGCACCACAGCAAACCACAGCACATACCCAAGGCGCACAGAGCTGCGCTCGGTAGTGAAGTGAAAGCACGTTATAAAAATAAAACTACTGAATAATAATAATAATAATGTATATATCAGGGAGAGAAAAAGCAGTCCATATGTTTTGTACAAATATTGTTCTCCTGTGGTGTGCTCAGATATTACAATTATGAACGGAAATAAAGAAGCACACACACACACACACAC
>NC_068999.1:43138645-43139507 GCF_001194135.2 Octopus bimaculoides
GGTGGTGGTGGTTTTGTTTAGTGACTCTGATCGAGTAAGCTTATATACCAAGCGTGACCATCGCGTTTGCCTAAGAATACCTAGGAGTACGTTATATATTGTTTATTTTCCAGTGTTTTTCTAAAGATAAAAACTGGTGCTCTGAAGAGGGCTTTTAGCTGCTATTTTTAGAATCTGGAACGACCAAGTTGACGCATATCGTTAGAGCGTCGTTGCGGTATTTCTTCCGACTCTTTGCATTCTGTGTTCAAATTCCACTACGGTAAATCTTACTTTGATTTCCTCTGGGGTTGCTTTTGTAAAGGACTGGCCTATTAGTAGGGTTGACAGTCTCGATTTGCTAACTTTGTGCATCCCCCTCCATATTGTCCTGTGCCGTCCTCGATATTTTTGTCAGCTCCTTATTGGTTGATTAAAATAATAATTAAAAAAGAACACTATTCATTTTCCTCTTCGTCCAAGCCTTCATCTATTTCTGCATTCTACGTACCAGACAATTTTTGATATCTTGGCATCTGAAACTGCTGGAGATACAATAGTTTGACCAAAAGAACCGGCTATTGCAAAAATAAATATTGAAAAAAAAAAACCCGCATTAAGTCAAATTTGGACATATGCTAGTTTAACATAATAGAAACGATATACATATCATCCCGGTCAAGCACTTACATACATACATACATACATACATACATACATACATACATACATACATACATACATACATACAGCGTCGTGGCACTCCGTCGGTTACGATGACGAGGATTCCAGTTGATCCGATCAACGGAACAGCCTGCTCGTGAAATGAACGTGCAAATGGCTGAGCACTCCACAGACACGTGTACCCCTTAACGTAGTTCTC
>NC_068999.1:43140078-43142090 GCF_001194135.2 Octopus bimaculoides
TATATACATACAAACACATACATACATACATACATACATGCGTGCGTACGTACGTGCGTGCGTACGTACATACACACATATACGATACCCATATACACTACATACAAATACAGGTGAACCTCAGCATATACGCAACTTGTGTTACCGCTTCGTATAAAACCAATTACTTGTATACAACACTGACAGAACATATTGAAACAGTCTAAGTGGAATGATTCCATGCCAAATACTTAACTGCAGACATTGTAGCACTTCGCCAAACTAACACCTTCGAGAACTTGCTAGAAAACCAGCGAAAAATAAACAAAAAAAACAACAACAAAAGAAAACCAAACAAAACTCAGTGTGTATGTGTGTGTGTGTGTGTGTGTAACAGAGGAAAATGTATGTGTTTGCTGTTTACAAGTATTGTAGAGATTTGTATATACATTTTTGTATATTTGTAAAATTCAGAAAATGCATATTTGACACAAAATCTTATAGCTTATGTATATATGTTATTTGAGTATCACTCACACACGCAGACAAACACACACACGCGCACATACACACACACACATACACACACACACACACACACATATTGGGAGTGTGACAGGTAAAATGCACGCTACATATGTTTCTTATCTATCTGAAACTCGCGATGCAATTATTAAGCAGCATGTTACACTCAACGTAGCTAACCGCCTAGCTGTGATTATCTTAATTACATGAAGGTTACATCGTGTCGCCCGGAATTTCTAAGTCGGCCACACCACAGTGGTGAGTTCAGTATATATATATGTGACGGTGGTGGTGGTGGTGGTGGTGGTGGTGGTGGTGATGATAACGATGAGAGTAGTTGTAATGATGGAGATGAATGTGGCGATGATACAGGTGGTGGTGGTGGTGGTGGTGAACACAAGTTGATGAAGTTCATGCTAACAACGATGATGATGAAGGTCATGTTGACAACGATGATGATGATGATGATGATGATGATGATGATGATGATGATGGTGATGATGATGATTAGTTGTGTTAACACAAGTTCGATCTCTGTTTTTCGTAAATGTTTAATAATCACTTCCAGTCCTTCTTCGCAATTTCGGACAAAACACCTGAACAGGTGTTGTTTTGCAACCACTCCCATCGCTATTTATCGATTCATTTCCATCTACCAACTGACTTCAAGTTTTATTTCCTGAGTTCAAAACTTATAAAACCTTGAAAAAGAGGCGCCATTTTTCACACTTATATCAACACTAAGACTTCTCACAAGACCCAACCACTTCGCCTGATCACGTGATATTTTTTTGCACAGGGCACTGGAAAAAGATGAAGCTATCATGTAATTTTGCATCAGTACAGATGAAAAATATCACGTGGTAATGAACACATGCAAAGGTGTCACCTTGTCTAATGTCCCTTCACCCACCTCTTTTTGGCAAGCAATCAAATCTCAATGTTCAGCTAACTATTCATATTTTGATGTATTTGTTTGTATGTTGTGATGTTACGATCATCAATCATTTGAACAATCGGAAACATGAAGCTCAGTTACGATTGCAAGAGAGAGCCACGTTTGAAGAAGCTTTATCTTCTAATAAAATATGCACACTTTATAATATCTATTAGATATAGAACGATTTTCTACCCTGTGCGTAAACGCAAAAGTATTTCGCAATATACATAAAACATACACGCTCACACATACATACATACAGACATATACACACGCACACATATTTGTATGTGTATATATATATATATATATATATATATATAAAATGTGGTGTGTGTAATGACTTCACCTTTCATTTATGACAAGATGAATGCAATATAATTGTATCGCTGGTACCAGGCAATGAACTAGTGTTGATATCATCACTCAATTGCCTTTGAAGGTACTGCCCCAGCATGGCCGTAATCGGGTGATTGAAAAGCAGTCAATGAATGAAATAATATAAGATGTGAACCTAGAGCAAACCACAACCCCGTGATTTTGGCTTATGAAACTGTATCTTCCAGGT
>NC_068999.1:43142190-43144534 GCF_001194135.2 Octopus bimaculoides
ATATGTATGTGTGTTGGGATGTGTGTATGTGTGTGTTGAGATGTGTGTATGTGTGTATTGGGCTGTGTGTGTGTGTGTCGGTATGTGTGTATGCGTGTGTGTGTGTGTGCATGTGTGTGTTGGATGTGTGGGTTGGGATGTGCGAGTGTGTGTGTGTTGGGATGTGCGTGTGTGTGTGTGTTTTGACGTGACTAAGCCTTGTCCGAATTCTTGAGATATAAGAGAGCAATTGTCTTGGAAATGTTTTAATGATTCTATTGTGTTTGGTGCTGTCGCGACACCGCCCCCACCACCACTTTGCACGCCACTACCACCGCTACCACCACTAACACCACTACTATCGCTATTATAAGTACAATGACAACCACTTCTATTATCACCTCAGCACGCCGTCACTACTACTACTACTACTACTACCACTACCATCTCCTCAGATTCTACTTCAAATACTACCATTACTACCACCACCACTGCTACTTGGACTACCACCAACAACAATAACCACATCAACAACAAACCTACCACTCATTCCATCGCTGCTCGAAGGCTTTTAGTCAGATCTGATTCTTCATGTTGTTTTAGAAGACAACGATTTTACAGTTAACAGCCCAACACCAGTATAAGAAACACTAGGTGGTTGTTCGATCTACATGAAATGGCAGCCAAATCTGCTTCAAATCACATCCTGCATTTTGATAAAGCAAATATGATTAGGTCCCAAAAAAAAAGAATGAAAGAAAAAAACATGGATCTAGGTTTGAATTTTTGCCTATGGGTTTTCGGTTGTTCAACCGTCTGAACTACTAAAAATTTATTTGCGTCACGCTGATTCGTGCTAAGAATCTCGTCACGGTGCCAAGTGACTGCGGGATATTCAACCACTTACACTTTGATTCCACACGTAAAAAATTAGTTGGTCATACGTGTGGAATGGTTATCGTTGAAGCCAACAAATAATTCCCCACGATTTAGTCTCGTCACTGAAGAGACCAAATTAATTCGAAACAGTGTGTCTAACCATTCTCGCTCTGAGAAGGCGCGCAGCTTAGCGGTCAGGGTACTCAGATTACGATCGGAAGGTTTTGAGTTCGATTCCCGGCGGCGCGTTGTATCTTTGAGCAAGTCAATTTATTTCCCGTTGCTCCAGTTCTCTCATCTGGCAAAAATAAATTGTACTTGTATTTCAAAGGGCCAGCCTTGTCCCATTCAGTGTGCTACGCTGAATGTTCCTGAGAACTACGTGAAGCGTACTCGTGTCTGCCCATCCACTTGCACGTTAATTTCACATCACAGGCCGTTCCGTTGATCGGATCGACTAAAACGCTTACCGTCGTAACCGACGAGAGCTACATTTTCTTTTCATATTTCTTTTCATTTACACTGAGGAGACTAAATCAGGTCAAAACTGTCTGGCGATCCACTGGTATTCTGAGCGAATCTCCCTAGTTTTGGGGAGCTTTTTTTTCCCCTTTTAGTCTGAGAGCAAATATAACAGCCAATTTCTTTTCACATTTGTATACACATTCTAAATATTTTAATCATACTGGTATACTAATTTATGGCCAAATTCTAATTATGCGATATATGCAGCTCTGTAACAAAAATATCAATACAGTATACTTGATGTATGTGTATGATTTAAACGCCAGAAGTTGTATCAAGTTCGTATATAAAAGACTGAGTGCAGCGGCAATGTTCTTGGCAATTCTTATTCCTAGTATTTTTGGTGTTAAATGTGTGATGTCTTCAAGAGTTGATGAGTCAGATAGCAATCGTATTTGATGTTTTGTTTTGTTTAGGAGATAGCGGAAACTGGTAGGTGTTTCTTTGAATGTATGTATTTTTGAAGCCACGTGTCTTGAAGATGATTGATGTGCAGTTGGAGCAGTTGTGCAGCTATGACTGAGGAATGTCGGGAAGAGATAACGGTGAAGTCACTCGAGTACGATGCTGTTTGTGTATGTTTTACTGAGGTTGTGAGGTGAAGGTGAGAAGATGGAATCTTGATGGAATTCGTTTGGGAAATTAGTTTCGAGATACGTTTTATTTTATATTTACATAAACTTAGTAACCAGGAAGAAAGTTCGATGGCATTAGCGCGTCGAACAAAATGCTTTGCAACATTTCTCCTTATTTACATTATTTACATTTGACGGATATTTGTTCTCATCTTGTTTGTTGTTAACACAACGTTTCGGCTGATATACCCTCCAGCCTTCATCAGGTGTCTTGAGGAAATTTCGAACCTGGGTTCTCATTCTTAAGATATTTTTCGATGGTGTTGTTGTTATTATTATTATTATTATTATTATTATTATTATTATTATTATTATTATTATTATTA
>NC_068999.1:43145540-43146112 GCF_001194135.2 Octopus bimaculoides
GCACTGGGAGTCTTTTAGATGGTTGGCTTTTAAAGTCTTAACCGGTTTCACAAATTTTATGATTTTCAAAAGTTAAATCAGATAGAAAGACGCTGAGCTGTGAATGTAAACCACCTAAAAGACTCCCCAATTCATTTTCAAGTTTATATATATGTATATATATATATTTCTATCACCATGGAATGAGATAGTTCTCTTTCCTCTATAGATAGAAAGAGAGAGAGAGAGAAGTACATATTAGGTGCAAACAGAGTTGTGGGTATAGTTAATAAGTTCGCTTTCCAACCAAATTGTTTTGAGTTCAGTCCCACTTCACGGCAGCTAGTATTTTTACTATATCCTCGAGGCTGGTCACTGTTTTGTGACGGTAATTTGGTAGTGTTTGTGGTGGTCATAGTAGGAGTGTTGTCGTTTGTGTTTGTAGTGGTGGTGTTGCGATTGGTTGTTCGTGGGGGAGGTGGGGTGATGGCAGTATTATTGTTATTGTTCGTGGTGATGGTGATAATGCTGGTTATAGCGCTGGCATTGACAGTGTTGTTGCTATGATGGTGGTAGTGGTTGTGGTGGTGGTG
>NC_068999.1:43146530-43147683 GCF_001194135.2 Octopus bimaculoides
AAAATAATGCGGGTGGGTGAGGTGGGGAGGGGCGGATGAGTGGGGTGGTTAACGACGACGACGATGATGATGATGGAGTGGTGGTGGTGGTGGTGGTGCTTGTGATGCTTATGATGATGATGAAGATGACGGCACAAGTTTTGAAGGGAAATGAAAACAAGAAAAGAAGCGAATGTACGAAAGTGTGCAGAAAATGGACCATCATCATCAACAACAATAACAATAATAATAATAATAATATTGATAATAATGATAATATTGATAATAATAATAATAATAATAATAATAATAATAATAATAATAATAATAATAATAGTAATAATAATGGTAACAGTAATAATAAAATGGCCGTTATGTGGATTAGGAAATTGATGGCGACGAAAATATCCACAACAACGCTGACGTCATCAGCAATAAGAGAGCAAAAATCAGAAAAGGAAAGAAAGAAAAAGAGAAACAAATAGTTGGCCTTGGGGTTTTTTAGGGGGTGTGGGGAGGCTGATGATGATGATGATGATGATGATGATGGTGAGCTGTGGGAAGGATCTGGAAGAGGAGGAGAAGAAGAAGAAGAAGAAGAAGAATAAGAAGAAGAAGAAGAAGAGGAGGAGGAAGAGGAGGAGGAGGAGGAGGAGGGATGGATGGTTTGATAGATGAATGGCATTTAGAAGAAAGGAAGACTAATGATTGAACCAAATATGAATAAGACACAGAATTAGAATTTCTGCTTTTTGAAACATTCTTCAAAGGATTCCTGTCTGTGACACAACGTTCCACCACATGCTGCATCGTACTTTCACTCGAACCAGCGGGGACGGGGTCTGTACGTGTTTTTCTCACTGTGCTAGAAACAGCAGTCGAATCCCCCCCCCCACCTAATCACACTGCATTTTTTTGTTTTATTCCTTTTCTTTTTCTAGTTTTATTTGTTTCAGTCATTGGATTGCGGCCTTGCTGGGGAACCACCTTGAAGAATTTTCCATTTATATATTTTTTTCTTATATTTTAGTCTGATGTATCGACCCCAGAACTTATTTTTAAAAGCCTGTTATTTAGTCTATTCGTCTTTTTTTGCCAAACTGCTAGCTTACGGGGATGCAAACACACCAATACCGGTTGTCAAGCAGTGGTGAGGGAGAAGACAAACACAGAC
>NC_068999.1:43148304-43149389 GCF_001194135.2 Octopus bimaculoides
AATAGGTAGGCTGGTATATATGTGTATGCATATATACATACATACATACATACATACATACATATATGTTGATATATGCTTATATCCATGTATGTATATGTTTATATAAGAAAGTATGTATGTACTTGTCTGTCCCAATGTATCTGTATAAGCATGTATGAGTATATGTGTATGAGTATACATGCATACTCATGTATGAGTATACATCTATACTCATACATGCATACATGCCTATCTGTACGTACGTACGTATGCTTGTATGTGTATATCTATGTTTGTACGTATTTCTATATCTATGTGTGTATGTATGTATGTATGTATGTATGTATGTACGTATATATTTATATAAGAACGTATGTATTCACGTGCATGTTTTAATGCATCTGAATGAATATGTATGTATGTATGTATGTATGTACGTGCGCGCGTGCATAAATACATGCTTGTGTGTTTGGACAATTTAGTTCCAGATCAAAGTGATGTCTCTTTAGTGTGTGTGTGTGGGGGGGTGGCAGCTCCCAGCGTGTACGTGTGTTAGTATGACTGGGTATGTGTGTGTGAGGGGATAGTTATGTCTGTGTAGGTGTGTGTGTGTGTGTGTGTGAACGTTTGTATATACGGACGTGCGTAACGCTCATGTGTTCATGCGTCAGAAGTGTGTGTGTATGTATGTTGTCAATGCGTCTCGTAAGAAAAATATGTTTGTGTGTGATTGTGTCTGCGCGCGCCCGATACATGCATGCAAATGCGCGTGCGTGTTTATTTAAGTAAGAATATGCGGCGTGCGTGCGTGCATGTGTGTACATTGTGCGTCTATGTGGGTATAATATATAACTGTGTGTGTGAGTTTGCGTGTGTTTGAGTGAGCGCGTAATATGGTCACGTATACGTCTATATGTGTGTGTGTGTTTACATGCTTTTTTGTGTGTTAGAATGTTGGTCACTGTTTTCATACATTGAGAGAGAGAGAGAGAGAGAGAGAGAGAGAGAGAGATTGCGTGTGTAAGTGTGCGAGTGTCATACTGTGTGTATGAGTGAGAGATGTACAAATTGCGTGCATGTGTGTGTGAGAGAGAGAGCGAGCA
>NC_068999.1:43149892-43151964 GCF_001194135.2 Octopus bimaculoides
GTGTGTGTGTGTGTGTGTGTGTGTGTGTGTGTGTGTGTGTGTGTGTGTGTGTGTGTGGTGTGCGTGCGCGAGCGTGCATTCCTGAGAGAAATACAGAGAAAGAATTAGAGAAAAAGAGAGTGCGTGTGTGTGTATGTATGTTTGTGTGTGTATGTATGTGTGTGTGTGTGTTTGTAGTGGTGGTGCCGGTGGGTGGGGGGTTAGAGAAGTTGATTTCCTGTACACCGCATCCTTCCCCCACCGTACCTCTTCACCACCGTCATCACCTACCCCCACTCCACCACCGCTACCGTACCCCAGTTAATGGGTCTATGATTAGCTTGGTGACTAACCTCTGTCATTCTGGATTCATGCAATTTTGTTTTTGTGTTTATTTGTCGCTTATTTATCGATAAAATCTCTGAGGTAAGTAGGAAAGACTGCGTATACGTTTGCGTGTGCATGTGTGTGTGTGTGTGTGTGTACATATAACACACACACACACACACACACACACACACACACGCACACAGAGTGGCATTATCATGGCTGTGTGATTAAGAAGTTCGCTATGCAACCGTATGATTTTGGGTTCAGCCCCCGAGCCGACCAATATCTCGTGGGTGAATTTAATCGGCCGAAACTGTATGGAAACCTATCGTATATACATATATATGTATGTATATGAGCGTGTCTTTGTGTCTGAGTTTGTCACAGACACACACACACCGGTTGACTACCGGTATTATTTTGTTTACGTCCTTGTAACTTACCGCTTCTCGCAAAAGAGACAAATTGAAATATAAGACTTAGGGTAGATTTGTTCGACTAAAAAAATTTACAATGTCAAATTGTGTAAAATTACAATGATGTTCGCTATTTATTCCGGTGAAATGCACCGTGGTGGAAACCTTTTTTTCCTCTGTCCCTCAGACTAATGAAACCGGTTACCTGATTTCTGTGAAGTAGGTAACATTTCCTTGAACAGGAGGTTGGTCCTTGGAGGGTTCAGACCAATAATTCACATCGATCACAGCATGTGGTCCGTACTTTATTCTATCGACCTCGGAAGAGTGAATGCAAAGTTGACTGTGGCGGGAGTTGAATTCTGAATGTAAAGAGCAAATAGAAATGCTGATTAGGATTTTGTCCAACGATTCTGCCAGCTGCTTTTAATGGTTCCATATTTTGCCACAAGGTCGATAATTTTATGGAAACGGTTGAGACAAGGCCGAAAATTTTAGAGAAACGATTGACACGAGGCCAACAGTTTTGGAGGAACGGGGTTTAGTCGATTACACTGACTCCAGTATTTGGCTGGTACTCTATTTTAGCATCCGCGAAGGAATGAAGGGCAAAGTTGACTGGGCGAAATTTGAACATGGAACAGAGAGAGTCATAGGAAATATTATTTTGCAGTAGTGACCGTCTGAATCGGTGTAATGTCGGTCAAAATACCTCGCAATATTTGTTCCGGGTCATTACATTCTGGGTTCAAATCTTGGCGTTGTCGGTTAAGGGTTACTTTTAACAGTTGCTGCTCTTATCTTTAGGCACAAGGCCTGGTCATTTTTATTTTTTATTTATCTATTATTTTTTGGTGGGGGTAGGATAAGTCCATTTAATCGATATTGTATTTTATCCCCCACCTCGTACCCCGTTGTTTTCTTTACGTCCCTGTAACCCTAGCGGTTCGACAAAATAAACCGATGGAATAAATACCAGACTTTAAAAAAAAGAAAAGGTTTGTTCGACTAAAGAACTTTCAAAGCGGTACCCCAGAATGGCCGAAGTCCAATGACTTGAAACCAGTAAAAGGTAAAATAAATGAATAAATAAATAAATAAATAGAAAATTTGCAAAAAACACCTTGAAGACAAATTTTTTGTCCTTTTTTTCATTCCATTTTTTCTGGGTTTTTTTCTCCTTCCTCTGGACAAACTCTCCGAAGAAAGACAAAAACAAAAACGTGATCGTCTGCCTGTTTTGAAATCCTTGTATTTTAATAAATATCATAGGATTTATTTGTTGTTTCACACATTATGGCTATAATGTTGAATAAAAGTCATTTAATTAATGTAAATTAGTCCAAG
>NC_068999.1:43155055-43155678 GCF_001194135.2 Octopus bimaculoides
TGGATGGGGTAGTTTGTGGTGGAGTATGTTGGGGTGGGGTAGGTTGGGGTGGGGGTGGAGTGTTGCTCTTGTTAGTTGTAGTTGGTAGATAGTAGCGGTAGTAGTGGGATGGTTGCAGTACAAGTGGTTGCAGTTGGTGGTGATGATGATGATGATGATGATGATGATAGTGGTGATGTCCGTGGTGACGGTGGCCGTAATGGTGGTGGTGGTGGTGATGGTGGTGGCAGTACTATAGCTTTTATCCTTTGTAATTAGAATATTCACCGCCTTTTGATCTCCTATCATCCATGTATGTGTATGTGTGTGAATGTCTATATATATGTGTGTGTGTGTCTCTGTGTGTGTGTGGGTGTATCTATGTGTATATGTGTGTGTGGGTGTGCGTGTGCGTGTAAGCGATAGGATATAAGATTACTGTATATTGAATATGTGTTTGTATATTCACACACACACATACACACACACACACACACACACACACACACAGGGCGAGAGTAAAGAAGAAAGAGATAAAGAGATAGAGGGTCGAAGAGTCGCTGGACATTGTATAACGCTCTCTCTCTCATATATATATATGATATATATATATATATATATATAAATATATATATATATATATA
>NC_068999.1:43157541-43158129 GCF_001194135.2 Octopus bimaculoides
TTTTTATATCGCTACCGGTATAAATCTGTCGCTGTTGGTGTATGACGTTGCTTAAAGATTCGTTAAAAAATACATTTTTAACAGTATTGATAAATTTACACAGACGCTGTTTGCGTGATTATCAATACGAGACGGAGAAGGAAGTGTGTGTGTGTGTGTGTGTGTCTGTGTGTGTGTGTGTGGATGAGGTAGAACATAGGGGCAGAGAGGGGTCTAAGTGTTCTTTGTGTGTGGAACGGTGTCTATGTATTATGAAGTAAAGTTTGGTAGAGGAACGGATTACAAATGTACTGCGTTGCTTAGTTTCGTCTCTGTACGATCGGGTTTCAAATCCCAGTTGAGGATTTGAAGATTTTGCTTTTCGTCCCTAGATATGATTTAATTAAATGCAAAAAGTTTTGACACAGGCATGGCTGTGTGGTAAGAAGGTTGCTTCTCAGTTCTTGATTCAGTCCCACTTCGTGGCACCTTGGGCAATTGTCTTCTACTACAGCCTCGGGCCGACCAAAGTCTTGTGAGTAGATTTGGTAGACGGAAACTGAAAGAAGCCTATCGTATATATATATATATATATATATATATATATAT
>NC_068999.1:43162463-43163109 GCF_001194135.2 Octopus bimaculoides
ATATATATATATATATATATATATATACTTATACATACATACACACACACATATACAGCCCACCGAAAATACACGAAGCATATACATAAGCATATAGTATTTAGCAATATTTGTTATCCTATAGCTGTTTTTCCTTCGTATGCAAATTTTCTCTTAGCTATGCAATTTCCAAGCATACCAGCTCATGATTTTGTAACCCATTAGCATATAAGTCGTTGGAATGGCTAACTGACTCGCTTTCAATCCAGGCGGGGAGATGGTGTTGGTTAGCCGCGCAAATGGCGAAACATCGATGTCCATAAATCTTAAATGGGATTGAGCGTGAGTTATCTCGCCTGTCCATGGCTCGACTGAGGTGCTTTAACACCGTCGACATGTGAATTATATGCTCCTCTATGTCATTACAGCAACCGGAAAATACACAAAAGCATATATACATTGGTATATGTATATAGCAGTATTTGATATATATATATGTGTGTGTGTGTGTGTGTGTGTGTGTGTGTGTGTGGGTGTGTGTGTGAATTTCTCTTATACTCTTATACTCTTATACTTGTTTCAGTCATTTGACTGTGGCCATGCTGGAGCACCGGCTTTAGTCGAGCAAATCGACCCCAGAACTTATTCTTTGGAAGCCTAGTACTTA
>NC_068999.1:43163673-43165046 GCF_001194135.2 Octopus bimaculoides
GTCTACCAAATCCACTCACAAGGCTTTGGTCGGCCCAAGGCTATGGTAGAAGACACTTGCCCAAGGTGCCACGCAGTGGGAATGAACCCGAGACCATGTGGTTGGTAAGCAAGCTACTTACCACACAGCCACTAACTTTTCTGTTAAGGCAAGGTCAACAGACAATCGGATGAGACATAAATATCGTTTAATGGATTGTGTAGCCGGAAACTGAAAGAAGCCCGTCGTATATATATATATATATAAGTGTGTGTCTGTATGTTTGTGTGTCTGTATGTTTGTGTGTCTGTATGTTTGCGTGTCTGTGTTTGTCCCCACCCCACCCCAGCATTGCTTGACAACCGATGCTGGTGTGTTTACGTCCCCGTAACTTAGCGGTTCGGCAAAAAGAGAACCGATTGAATAAGTACTGGGCTTACAAAGAATAAGTCTTGGGATCGATTCGCTCGACTAAAGGCGGTGCTCCAGCATA
Organism: Octopus bimaculoides; assembly: GCF_001194135.2. Classification (NCBI taxonomy): domain Eukaryota; kingdom Metazoa; phylum Mollusca; class Cephalopoda; order Octopoda; family Octopodidae; genus Octopus; species Octopus bimaculoides. The sequence continues at coordinate 43,164,146 of NC_068999.1, forward strand.
GCCGCAGTCGAATAACTGAAACGAATAAAATATGTGTGTGTGTGTGTTTGTGTGTGTCTATACACACACACACAAACACACACACACACACACACACACACACACACACCGGTTGGGCGAAAGATTACGCACCAAGATTAAAACTCATTTAATATGTATTCTACACTTCAAAAGCAACACTTTACATTTAATTACAAAAAAAAGCAAAGTAATAGTAATGAATACACGCGTACCTGTACATGGTAAATATCATGAATAATAATAATAATAATTATTATTATTATTATTATTGTTCAGTAGTTTTATTTTTATAACGTGCTTTCACTTCACTACCGAGCGCAGCTCTGTGCGCCTTGGGTATGTGCTGTGGTTTGCCGTGGTGCTCTTATGGTTACTGTATTGAAAGTGTTTTGCGTAGGATGTGTGCAGTGCCCAGTAGTGCAATTTTCTGTATGTTATATATACTTGTAAGTCCTGATGTTTATGTTATGTATTTGTCTGAATATTTTTTTTATTATACCTAAAGCACTTACTATGATAGGAGTTGTTTCTGTTTTTAGATTCCACGTTCGAGTTACCTCTATTTCCAGGTTGTTGTATTTTGAAAGTTTTTCCATTTATTATGATTATTATTATTATTATTATTATTATTATTATTATTATTATTATTAATATTATTATCATTATTATTATTGTTGTTATTATTATGATTACTATTATTATTATTATTATTATTATTATTATTATTATTATTATTATTATTATTATTTTATGTTTGACTTTTGCTTTGCATTTGTACAAGTTGGATCCAAGTCTCACCCAGAGACCTCAAGAGACAACAAGTTAGTAGTTCATGTAGGTGTTATGCCTAGGGTACCATATATTTGGATTTGTACAGTTT
>NC_068999.1:43169037-43169957 GCF_001194135.2 Octopus bimaculoides
TATATATATATATGTATGTATGTATGTATGTATGTATGTATGTATGTATATACATATACATAGAATCTTATATACCCCCAAACAATATTTTCAATGAGAGCAAGTGCCTCATCTGCTTTGGGTCACTCATGCGGATCATAGTTTTGACTCGTGTTTCGTGGTTGACTGATTAGAATAAACAAAAGCATAACAACACCTGCTTCGATTACGATGTGATTTTCGAAATTTGTAGCCCTAGCCCAACCCGTATCTGTATGAGTCGCAGCGGTTATTAAAGTGAGCCGCGATCAAATCAAGCACAAACTATTAACCCTTTAACATTCAGAGTTCTCTGTCAATTGTAAAGCTTATTTATTCACATTGATTCGAATCAATTATGCGTTACCCCGTAACTTTGAGATTTCAATGACATGATTGCTTATTTTTAGAATAATCATTTCTACTAAATGCATAAGGCCTGAAATTTGTGGGGAGGTGACTAGTCGATTACATAGCTCTTCAGATGGTACTCAACTGGTACTCAACTGGTACTTAATTTATCGACCCCGAAAGGACGATAGGCAAAGTCGACTATTCCTGCATGGCCGCAGTCTAATGACTGAAACAAGTAAAAGATGAAGCCAACAGTTTTAGCGGGAAGGAGTAAGTCCATTACATCGACCCTCGTACTTGACTGGTACTCTATTTTATCGACTACCGAAAGGGTGAAAGGTAAAAATTGACCTCGATGGGATTCGAAATAGAGAACGTAAAGATTCAGAAGAAATGCCACCCAACGTTTTGTCCGGCGCGCTAACCATTGTACCAGCAGGACACTTTACTCTTCCTGGCAATAATACCTGATCGAGAAAAATGGTATAAAGGTTTCTGACATTGTAGGTTTAAGTTCTAATTTTACTTACTTTTTTTTTTTTTTTTTT
>NC_068999.1:43171331-43173029 GCF_001194135.2 Octopus bimaculoides
ATATATATATATATATATATATATATACATACATGCAATCATACATATACATACGTATGTGTGTGTATGTGTGTGCACGTGCGCGTATATACATGTATACGTTCACATCACCATACATACATATACACTCCTACATACATACATACATACATAAATGCATACATACATACATGCATACATTCATACATACGTACGTACGTACGTACATACATACATACATACATACATACATACACTCGGGTGAGATTTATTTTTAAGAGAAATAACATCTCAACGTGGAGCCTAAAATGTTTTATGAGGGAGCTGGCAGAAAGGATGTCAAGGCTCCTTGGACTAAATGAACCTTGTAAACGGATCATTCTAGAAAACTCGTATTTTTGCGGAGGGTTTTGTATTGTATTCAGGATATAAAGATTATTATGAACGCTTCGATCTTTCATTTGAACGAAAATACAGACATTTGGTTTGAGTAACTTTGTCAGTTGGTTAAACAACAGGGAATGATTTCATTTACTAAAAAAACTTGCAATCATCGATCACTTCTGGAATTTGGGAAGGAAAATGAAGGAATCTGGGGTCACCAACTATCTTTTTGAAGAGTGGCTTTTCTCCTTTGGTTTTTAGTTCAACAGTTGGAAAATATTGTCAGTGAAACCATATTGCATTTGAGGTATTATACATATTCTAAAGTAATGTCCCCTGTATCCAGTTACACCCGATCATTTGTGTGGGACTGCAAAACGTTATCTTCCCACAAACACACACTACCACCACCGCCACCACCACCACCGAATACGTCATCATTATTGCAGCCAATAAGGAGACGAGCTGGCAGAAACGTTAGCACGTCGGACAATGTGCTTTGCCGCGTTTCCTCCAGGTTTACGTTCTGCCGAGGTCGATTTTGCCCTTCGTCTTTCCGGGATCAATAAAATAAGTACCAGTAGAGCTCCGAGATCGTTGTGATCGGCCAGCCCCACTCTCTCATAATTTCAGCCCTTGTACATTTAGTACAAAAGATTGTTATAGCCATTGAACAGTAACATTTAGATCCTGCTACTTACGAAAAATATTTGCTGAAGCAATGTGGAAGCCACAATTTCTTTACCACAGTTATGGAATAAAATGTATCAAATTTACAACTGGCAATATTCACTAGGCAACATCTGAACCGACCAATGAATAAGCAACAAAATCGTCATTTTATTTTCTGTGTGCTTTGTGTTTAGATGTCCTGAAAACTAAGGTATTAACCAGGAAGTTGTCTGTTCTTGAGTCGCTACTAAAAGTGATTTAAGTCTTTGTTCTTTCGAAATATCAACTAGACCTTTCCTTATGTATCTTGGTTTATATCTGTTTATGTTGTTAGCAATAGCTATACCGTCATATTTCTGAAGAGGTCACAGGTTAGAGACGAAAGGTTTCCAGACAATGGACATAAAATAAGAACAATAATACACAGGTGGAGAAGGAATGTATAGTGCGTGTGTTTATTTGGCAAGAGAAAACAAATGACCGTACCGAAATACAACAATCTATATATATATATATACTGATGTGTCTGGGGAGAGTCATTTTCTTTTTGTGCCTTATAATTTAACACACTCACCGGTAAAGTTTCCACTGATTTACTTATTTATTTTTCTAAAATTTTCGTTGCGTCGGTTTATATCTACATTTTTCTATTTGTCTGTCTGT
>NC_068999.1:43173685-43174368 GCF_001194135.2 Octopus bimaculoides
TGTCACATGTGGAGAATTTCAAATCAAGATTATTATTGTTATCGGTATTGTTGTTGTTGTTGTTGTTGTTGTTGTTGTTGTTGTTGTTGTTGTTGTTGTTGTTGTTGCTGTTGTTGTTGTTGTTTTTGTTGTTGTTGTTTACAAATTTTTCTGGATTAAAATTTCAAATTGATAAAAATACCATCGTCGTGGCCGTCATTCGTCGTCGTCGTCACAACAATCACCACTATCGCTTCCATCTTAAACGTCAGCATTATCATCACTACCACTATCATCATCATCATCATCATCATCATCATCATCATCATCATCATCATCATCATCATCATCACCACCACCACCATTCTCATCATCTTCATCGTCGGCTTCGTCGTCGTCATCGTCGTCATTATCGTCGTCATCGTCATCATCATCTTCATCATCTTCGTAGCTGTAATCACTGTCATCAACATTGTCGTCATCGTGTTCGTCGTCGTCGTTGTCGTCGTCGTCATCGTTGACTTTGTTGTCCTCGTCATTGCCATCATCATCGTCATCATGTCTGTCTCAATCGGTCTGTCTGTGTGTCTGTTCACCCCCACCCCCACCCCACCCTTTCACTCTTTCTCTTTCATTGGCTAATTGTCCTTTGAGCTGTTGTCTTTGAGGTCCACTTGTCATCATCTCACTCCCCGTTTTCCCAA
>NC_068999.1:43174378-43174998 GCF_001194135.2 Octopus bimaculoides
AATTCACTATTTTAAACTGCGACCCCTATAACAATCAAAATGGCAATAAAACCTCCACCTTAAGGCGGAAAGCTAACAAAAACGTTAGCTCACCGGGCGAAATACTTAGCGGTATTTCGTCTGCCGTTACGTTCTGAGTTCAAATTCCACCGTGGTCGACTTTGCCTTTCATCCTTTCGGGGTCGATAAATTAAGTACCAGCTACGCACTGGGGTCAATGTAATTGACTTAATCCCCTTGTCTGTCCTTGTTTGGCCCCTCTATGTTTAGTCCCTTGTGGGCAATAAACAAATATGAAATGTTAGCTCGCCGAGCGAAATGCTTAGCGGTATTTCGTCTGTCTTTACGTTCTGAGTTCAAATTCCACCGTGGTCGACTTTGCTTTTCATCCTTTCGACTGGCCCCTTCCTCCGAAATTTCGGGCCTTGTGCCTAGAGTAGTAAAAGAATAAAACTTCCACTTTCTAGAAATAGCAATCAAATCTTCCAGATGTCCACATCTTACAGCTTTTGAAATCAATGTGAGAGAGACAAAGAGACAGAAATACGGACAAAGAGAGAGCGAAAGATAGACTGACGGTCAAACACACACACACGGACAAGGAGAATATGAGAGAGGGA
>NC_068999.1:43175919-43176598 GCF_001194135.2 Octopus bimaculoides
ACACATATTCTTTCTCCCTCTCTCCCTCTAGTTTCTCTCTCTCTCTCTCTATATATATATATATATATCTATGGATTCCTCTCTCTCTTCTCACTTTCTTCCTCCCCCCCACCGCCACTCTCTTCACGCACATACACACACACACACACACACACACACACACAATCAACGGTGCCAGTTGACCGATTATTTCTAACCTTGGCGACCATTAAACACATACTAAACAAATAATGAACTCCACTCCGCTTTCCACCCTCCACCCACACTCCTTCGGCTAAACGACTCATTATAAAATGCTTAAATAATTAGTTTGTCTAATTAACAAAGAAACAAAGAGAGGAAGAGGAGGTGAAGAGCGGGGGAAGAGAGAGAGAGAGAGAGTAAGGGGTCGGGAACTATTTAGATCTCTCAGACAGGAATATACATTTAGACATATATCTCTAAACGCCTACGTAAGTGTAGATGGATACATAGAGAAAGATGTGGGTGTGGAAAGATAAGCAGTCATTTTTACGCCATATGCAAACACCAGAAATGAGGTTACAAGGATATCTGGAATATCTTTGCATCTACATCTGCACACACACGCACACACAAACGCTCACGATCGCGCAGTCGTGGTTTCTGTATTTGGATGGTGTGTGTGTGTATATATATATATATATATATATATATATAT
>NC_068999.1:43176644-43178009 GCF_001194135.2 Octopus bimaculoides
ACACACATTATTTCACTCCTTCTTTCTTTCTGCATTCCTTTCAGTGGAAGAGTTCCGGGTTCAGTCCCGCCGCGTGACACCTTGGGCAAGTGTCTTCTACTATAGCCTCGGGCCGACCAAAGCCTTGTGAGTGGATTTGGTAGAGGGAAACTGAAAGAATCCCGTCGTATATATGTATATATAGAAATAAGTATGTGTGTGTGTATCTTTGTGTGTCTGTGTTTGTTCCCCAACATCGCTTGACAACCGATGCTGCTGTGTTAGCGGTTCGGCAAAACAGACCGATAGAATAAGTACTAGGCTTACAAAGAATTAGTCCTGGAGTCGATTTGCTCGGCTAAACGCTGTGCTCCAGCATGGCCGCAGTCAAATGACTGAAACAAGTAAAAGAGTAAAAGAGAGGTATACACACCTACATGCGTATATATATATATATATATATATATATGCACAGACATATATATATACATATACGCACACACATTTATAGGAGTTTATGCGTGTACACATACGTGCGTCCGCATGTGCGTGTGTATGCGTATCCTGGAGTGAGACTTGTTTCACAAGTGACACCATCTGAAGAGCTATTTAAACAGAAACATAATATCGTGGAAATATCTTGATGGTTATTTAAAATAGACATCATATAGCTTTATGCCTTTGTATGGCCTTTTGTGTTAACGTTTGACACTTGTGTGAATAGCAACAAAAATTTAAATGGAAGTAAATATACGGTTATAAATATGTATGAGGTTTAATTGGCACCTGTGCGTGTTTCGCGATATAATTGCAGTATGTATATATACACATTTATTGGACAGGTGCAACAGCGGTTTCCGGAAGCTTTGGATCCAGGGACTTTCCAGACCACGAATGGCTACCATGCTCAACTCTTTCTAAATCAAACAAATATTAAATTTAATGATATAATCAAATGAAATACATGTACCTGTACATTAGTATATACGACACAAGTTTATGATTAACATACTGTACAGGTTACTAATCTGAGTAAAGTAGCGCTAAACTAGTTTGGCGGTCTTGAGAATTTCAAGTTCCCGCGCATAAATTCGTACGGATTGTAAGAGACTCCGGGCAATCACTGTCCGGAAAGTTAGTGTAGCATTTGTAAATATGTGATGGTGGGGAGTGGGGAAGTGAACAGGGGGATAAATAGATATAAATATATCAGTGTATATATTCTATTATTCTTAATTGGCAACAATTAAAACATGGCCATGGCCCGCGGTCCGAGAGTTTAGGTTTGATAAATGCCATACACGGAACTGTCAACCTTTGAGCCGATTATAAACAATTATGTGTACCCGTGCGTATATATCTGTAGTTATATATATATATATATAT
>NC_068999.1:43179232-43179553 GCF_001194135.2 Octopus bimaculoides
TGCTAGTGGTGATAATGGTGATGGTGGTGGTGGTGGTGGTGTTGGTGGTGGTGGTGGTAATGGTGTTAGTGGTGGTAGTGCTAGTGGTGATAATGGTGATGGTGGTGGTGGTGGTGGTGATACTAGTGCGGATGGTCGTTGCAGTTGTCGTCGCCGTGGCGGTGGCCGCGGTGGTTGATGGAAAATGTTTGGCAATACAAAAGGCGGTCTGTAATTAACTTGTTTCTTTGTGTAGGATTGCCACCCACCACTCATTAGACAGTTCTCTGTGTATGTGTGTACGTGTGTGTGTGCGTGTGTGTGTGTGTGTGTGTATGTGCG
>NC_068999.1:43179609-43180809 GCF_001194135.2 Octopus bimaculoides
GTGTGTGTGTGTGTGTATACACACACTCATGCAGTTATATAGTATGTATGTATGTATGTATAGATAGATAGATAGATAGGTAGATAGATAGATAGATAGATAGATAGATAGATAGATAGATAGATAGATAGATAGATAGATATACTGTACATTGAGAGATGTTCTACATCGGCTGCTTTGATTAAACAATATAGAGCCAGACTGATCAAAAGATAGGTATATGACGGACTTTCTCGTCGAAGACGGCGTTTGTGTTCAAGAAGACAGAAAAAAATTTAAATAATTTTAATTTTTAATTTATAAAATCCAATCAAATTGACAATCAACGACCCACATCATTATTATTACTATTCACCAATGTTTACAATCCTTTCACTTCACCTGGTCACTCCTCACGTGAATCCTCAGACCAGCAAAAGCAATATGGACATGAATTATTAAACCAGCACGTGATCTGGCTAAGAAATCCCAAAATGGATAATGGAGGTTCTTGGGAAGACTGCTGTTCGGTTGCATTCTTTCCCTATTTTCTCGTAACTGCTCTTCATGAAGTACCTTTTGCGTTTCGAAATTTTGAAGTTGGAAAAAGCATTCTCTCTCCTCCAGTCTTCGCTGTTTCTTCTAAGATTCTTAAAGTTTTCTTTCCTAATAAACAGGCGTTTCAAATCATCTTTTCGTTTGTCCTTACACCGTGTGTATTCATATATATATGCATGTGTGAACAAACGTACGGTATGTATATATATGTATGACATGTTTGCATAAATGTATGTGTGCATGTATACATATATGTATGTTATTTCTTTACTACCCACAAGGGGTTACACACAGAGGGGACAAACAAGGACAGACAAACGGATTAAGTCGATTATACTGACCCCAGTGCGTAACTGGTACTTATTTAATCGACCCCGAAAGGATGAAAGGCAAAGTCGACCTCGGCGGAATTTGAACTCAGAACGTAAAGACAAGCATTTCACCCGGCGTGCTAACGCTTCTGCCAGCTCGCCGCCTTATATGTATGTGTGCATGCATGTATGTACTTACGCATGTATGCATTATAAACACACTTTACTATGAATAAACAAGAGTCAGGAATTTGACAGCCGAGTGACGAGTTCACAAATAAATACACCTTTGATGTCTATAATTTCCTCACACTCATTCCTTCCCTGCCGCGGGTGCTTGTGGTAGCTATGG
>NC_068999.1:43185312-43187126 GCF_001194135.2 Octopus bimaculoides
TGATATATATATATGCATACATACATATATTTATATATATGTTGATATATATATATATACACATACACACACACACACATACATATACATATGTATATATATATATACATACTAAAATACATATATTACGTAGGAGTGGCTGTGTGGTAAGTAGCTTGCTTACGAACCACATGGTTCCGGGTTCAGTCCCACTGCGTAGCACCTTGGGCAAGTGTTTTCTACTATAGCCTCGGGCCGACCAAACCTTGTGAGTGAATTTTGCATGAACAATTGTTATGTCTTAGGAAGACCATTACGCCAATAGCAACACACGCACTGGTTTAATATCGCTTCTTTATTGTTACTCAATGGGTTCAATATCTAACCAACTAAATAATCGATCGTTTGTTGATTGACTAAAAATAAAGAAGTGATATCAAACCAGTGTGTGTGTGTGCTTATTGTTATTGGCGTAATGACCGCCCCGACACACAACAAGATTTGTCTCAGCACACAAGTTCACATCCAGAATCCTATAAAACTAAATATAAATATATGAACTGCTCTTCACTTAGGCTTTATTAATTTACCAAAACGTCTCAAAACTGCTCTGCAGAGATCTATTTTCCCGACGAAATCTGTTCGTGGGATATTTCACACAATAAACGTTTCTATATTCTCTCGTTACAACGCAAGAATAACTTCAAAAATGTCGACGCTACAGCTTTTTAGTGTGCCCAGTCATGCATGGAAAATTCACTTATTATCCAATAAAAGCTACCCAGTATCAAATTCAAATATCTTTCTCAACACACTTCACAAAAATGTCCGGCCTTGAAAAATATCTATTTTACCGTGTAAACTTTCGTTTTCATTTTATTTTCCTTTCTTATGTTTTTGCTACATTTTCTATGAAGGTTTACTTTCAAAGCATTTTCGGAGGAAGGGGAGGAGGATTTAAGCTTTAAGGATATGGTGAATGGAAATCGATGGTAAAGACAGTTATTCTAGTTTGATAGAGGATGTTTTATTTATCTATTTAATGTTTCCTTGGTAGCAACAATTGGATCGGTGAAATTTATTGTAAGGCATAATGGTTTGTTAACGTTTTTTTTTTTATTTAGTCGAGCTTGTGCAAGGAACTTGGTGTTGACAGATTTGTATAGGAGTCCAAGTGACACACAGGTCACATTCCGATCACAATAAGGGTTAGTTGAAGGGTTTCTTTAGTATATTCAGAGATATCTTATCTGCTTGTTAGTGAAAGAGATTGGCCGTTGCTATAATGTTATTTTAGAGTTCATTCAATTTTTATTAATACAGAAGTGACAGAATAGAGTTTGATCAGAGCTTGGGTCAAAAATGGACCCAATTTACTGGCCAATCATACGGTTGAAATTTGAAGAAATATCAATGTTGTTCAGGAAATATTTCAAGACGTTTATACCCTAGATACATATATACATGTATATAAATATACATGCATATATTGTTTACACACACAGAAATATATATATATATATATCTGTATATAGACGTATGTTTCTACATATATACATCTATATATATTACACAGAAACACACACATATATGTATATATATGGATACGCATAGGTACAAATGCTCGTAATTAAGCTAGTGGATACGCTTGCGTGTATACACATACACACACACAAACACACATTCATACATATGCACAAACACACACACACACACACATATGAATAAACATGAATATTTGCAGACATATATATATATATTTATATATGCATATATATGTATGTGCATATATATATATATAATTAGGTAGATGGATCAATAAATAGATTGATAAT
>NC_068999.1:43187136-43187771 GCF_001194135.2 Octopus bimaculoides
TATATATATATATATATATGTATGTATCTATGTGCATATATATATATATAATTAGGTAGATGGATCAATAAATAGATTGATAATTATCTACATCTGTATATGCTTGAGTGTATATGTACGTTTGTATGTATGTACGTCTAGTATGCACTAATATGTATGTAGCATCTATATTCACGCCCACTTAATATCCACTCCACTTATTCAGAGACCCTAAGCAACGCCCTGTCTGGAAGAGGTCACACTGAGTTACCCGCCCTTGGTACTCACAGCCCTCTCTCTCTCTCTCTCTCTCTCTCTCACACACACACACGCCATCGCCACGACACACCCATATATTAACAAGTGCTGACACCTTTACACACACATACACATACCTACACATATCCAGACAAAGACTGTCCTCAGCCAGGGTTCACCTTATTTGTATACACTCACTTGGTGTCAGACAAAATATGCAGACAGTCACAAGCACAAAGACACCCCCCCCCCACACACACACACACTCACACACACATACACACATACACACACGCACACGCCTACTCACGCATAGTCTATGAGATTACTCACGCAAACGAACTTGCATAAAATGCGTAACAATACCTACAGACAACCACACCTTAACTAGTGTGTTC